>NW_025935956.1:147854-156412 GCF_000764305.2 Hyalella azteca | reverse complement strand
AGGTTCAAAATAACGCATGAATTTGACGTGCAGGTGACGCGGGAAAACCGGGAAGTTCGGTTCGTGAAGCCGTCGTGGATCTGGCGTTGCGTTGACGCCAGTTCCCGCGCGCCCCTTGAGCCTCATCTCATCACCAGCAAGCGACCGTAATAGCTTCTACCTGTCAGCCTCGCCCCAGTGCTCACAAGTCTTGCATTGTTTGGTAACCCCGTTTACATGTTCAGAACGCAACATGCTTTACATTTTGGTAACATGTTCAGAACGCAACATGAGTTTTCTCACTAGTTTTTCATGCCGTCCTGGAAATCCCAGCAGTAACTGTGTACAATATTTTGTATTGGAAAATGTGACAGGCTAACATGGCACGCCAGCTGCAAATTCAATTAACTGTATAAATATCATGAACGTTATTCAAGGTATAACTCAGATACCGAGTATCTGTTTTGATGTGATAATTATAACTTTAATATCAAAGTACAATTACGTAAAAAATAAAGCTGTCGAATTCTATACCTGTACTATTACGAAATGTTACCGGAATTCATACTTAAAAGAAGCTTAAGTTATAACGAAAACAATTTACTTTGAGGTATCGTTAATGGTGATAAATTCTTCATATTCGTTTGTCGCCGACAGATTGAATGCAACATAATAAAGAATGATCGATCATCTTAATTAATTGAACAGAATGATTTCCAGAGCAAATCGCGAGTTTAAGAGGCAGTCTTACATTAAATGGCTGCGATCAGTAAAAAAATAGTCAAAATAATACCGGAAAATATGGTAGTTAACTATCGTATTTGGTGATTAAATCTTGCTTTTAATGATCAACTCGAAGGTGGAAAGATCACTGCAAGTATAGAAGGTAAAAAGTCGAGGTGCAAGAGAAAAAAATTTTACACATCGTATTGCCCAAAATGTAAAGCTGACAGTGGAAGCTAAAGGCATAAGTTCCTGCCTAATTTTATTCACCACCGACGAATATATATTAAAAAATTGTAACGAAATAAAAAAATAGAATAAAGTTTCTAGTAAGATACGGTACTCAAAGTGCATCAAAATATAATCAACTGATTGACAAAAGACTGAAAAGAAGCGGGAAGAAAAAGCATGGTCGTAAATCGGGGGATGCTAGAAAATAAGTTTATAATAAGGTACATGGTATTATCATAACGTTCATTTGGCAGGTTATTGCTGCACTTGACTTGTGGGCTGCTCCCACAGCGTGCTAGATTCAACATATCTTGTAACGTAGGTTAATCGTATCGTACCTCCTTAATTACTATCAACTTCAAGTATAATCACATGCAGATATTGTGGTGATAATAAGGCATACGGAAATATAGTGAAGCTAATCAACTTTGGTGATTTATAGTGAAAAAAATATAATCGTTTTAAAAATAATAACAATCTTTGAATGAGTAAAGATGTTCCACGCATTTTGTGAATGTCATAGAGAGAATAACAAGCCTAAGCCACATACAATATCATATATATCTTATAGATGAATGTTAAGGTTATCAATTCAACCTTTGACTTCTGATCATTCAAATTAATCAACAATAAAAAAAAATCAGGCAGCAAATTTTGAAAGAAATTTCAGATTTCAGAAAATTGGACCATAGTTGCCTTTCATGAGCCCAATGAATAGCTATTACCTCCAATTGAATAGTTACACTCTCACTGCAAAATTCAGTTGCGCACTGGACAATTGTAACATAAATTTAGTTTCGCAATGCCGCCAGTCTGCGACTGAGCTGGTCTTCGGAGTCCGTGGTTCGCTCGCCCGCCGCTATCGTTGAGGTTGGAGCCGCTCCAGCCTCGCCCAGCTTGTCCAGGACTTCCAGTCCTGCTTCTTCAGCCACCTGGGATGAAGATGTATGTCAGAGAAGAATGTCTACAGTGTAATGAATGTAAACAAAGCGGTCACTTCGCAGAATGCATTGCTTAACAATGCCACAATGGATTCAAAAATTTCTGAATAGAATGGAACATAGCCACAACACTGAAATATAAATGCAATCTATTCTACTAAGGACTCGTATAATAAAAAAAATGCATGCAAAAAAAGATAAATTGAAAAAATGAGAATAAATTGACACTAATTTATTTAATAATCATAAATTTCTAACATAACGCTGGCCACTACTAACTGAATTTTAATAGCCTCCTTAACAATTACCTCCTAATTTGTAATGCATAGTAAGAAGTTAAATCAATACAAAAATTAGAATATGCACAAACTGAATACGGTACTCTATAATAGTATCTTATTTGATGTTAACCTGCTTAAAAATCATTTCGAACTAGATGGAGTCCATTTAACTGAGACAAGTTACAACATCAAAATGAACTGAAGAAGAATCCAGAACTCACTTGTTGGATGAGAGCATCAACAGATTCCTTTGGAGTAGAGAGGGTTGTTGCTGCTCCCATGCTTCCTTCAAGCACCTGCAAGCAGATTTAGATTATCAACTGAGCTATCACAGACTAACGTATATTCAAATTAACAAAAATTCTTGCTGCCAAATGCAAAATACACCACAAGTTGTTTAAACAACTGTTAATGTTAACTCACAGAAGTTCTGACGTCCAAGTCTTCAAACTGGGATTCAAATTTGTCCATAACTGCAGAAATTTTCTGTAGATCCATGGAATTGAGGGCAGTGTCCAGGTTCCGCACAACAGAGCTCATATTTTTAGTGATGCCCTTCATGGCAACAGCAGACTGCAGTCTGAAAAAAAGTCCTCAAAATCAATCTTAATTGTAAATTAACAGCCATGGACACTAGCATACATAAATCAATGAGACAAAATCTAGGTCTTCACATAACACAGTTTAAATTTACAAAAAGATGGGTCAAATTTGAATTTGGTGTCAGCTATGATATGGCAATGTTGGCTGATAGCCTATTCTTAACAAGCCAACCCTATTGAAGATTATGACAAAATTTTCACAACATGCAGCAGGTCATAAACCCTAAACTCAGGCTCCTATCTAGGTCATCGGCTATCATGAGCTTAAATAATGAATTGCAAGTCATAATATTTCATGTCAATGGAAAGAAAAAGTTTGCATTTGGGCAGAATAATGTTCCTATCTGATTTTATTGGAACCTGTTTATGCATTCAATTATGGAAGATCAATACGTATATTCTTATATTCCTCTATATAGAAATTATTCCCCATTGCAAAGAAATAGGAGTTGATAATACTTACACAGATTTTAAAAAAAATCATTAGCAATTTTTTTCATATTCAAAAGAGAAAACAAAAGAGAAAACAGATAATTTGTTTCATATTCAAAAGAGAAAACAGCCTTGCCATTAAATTTTTCAATACTACCTAATCATGAGCTGGCTACTAGGTTTTGAATTGCAGCGGAAAATTCATTCAAATACCTATGCCATAGAACCCACCTGCTCTGGACAGCATCTACTTTGGAGGCCATTCTGAGGTATGACAAAGACTCATTCTTCTTACGTATTGCATTTTCTGCATAGATTCTAGCTCCTTCAACATTGCCTTGTGTGAGAGCTTTCTTGATTTTTCCCTCTTGCAGCTGAAATGTTAAAAAGAAAGAAAAATAAATAAAAATTCTTTGGTAAATACATAAAAAACAGCAAAGATAATTGGGAACAATGGGAATGTGAAAAATAAATAATATAGGTAATATACATTTAAAAATTATTTTTTAAAGACAACACTTCCAAAGGATTCAGTGTCTCCAATGTAAAAGATGTACAATGAATTTCTCATTTTATTTTCAAATAATAAAAAAATTAATTTCTCCATATTTTTCAATTTATAATTTTTTCAAAATTATTTATTCTGTCAATTGATTCATGCATTGCCTCTGACTTCACACAAGTGTGCAAAATTTCAGATCAATTGAACAGGTAAAAGTGTGTCAAATATCAATTATAAGATTTGTACCTAGCTGACAAAATTATTTGTTTAATTTTTTACTATTGAAAAAAAAAAGTTTTATTCCTAAAATTATTTATTTTGTCATTTGATGCATGCATTGTCTCCAACTTTACGCAAGTGTGCATAATTTCAGATTGATAGGATAAGTAGAAGTGTATTAAATTTTGATTACAAGATTTGTAACAAACAGACAAACAAGAAGTGAAGTTAAAGAGAAGTGTTGTAAAAATGAAGTTGAGAACCAGCAATTTAAATTTTTTTGTAAAGAACAATGAATTGATAAAATTGATAATTTATTGGTCATACCTTTTGATCCTTTTCTGCCTTTTTTGATAGCCTTTCCATCTGCTTTGAGCAGAACTTCAGCTGAAAAACGCAATCTGTAAAAGAAAGTTTTACATAAGACAGATGCATCATAGGACAGCCAAATTGCACGGGATTGAAGCAACATTGAAATAATCCAATCCTAGCCTCCTTTAGAATCTTGGTGCTTGATTTGAATGTCAGTTCCAACGTATTGAACTTGGATGAAGATCACCCAGCACCCAGTGCAATTGCAGCATGGTGAGCCTATGATTTAACATTTGGGATTAACATACTAAAAAAATTCAAGATATACATCATATACCTATGAGAAGCAACCTGCATATAAGGTTCCAAATTTTTTACCCTAGTTTCAAGAGTTGACACTTTTTTGAGTCTTTTAATGGTAAATTCAACCCACATGATATTTGATCACAATTCAGGGAATTTCATAAACCATTAGTGATGTAAAATATAAGTTACTCATTGAAAAATAGTGGTATGGCATCAAAGAAGGTACTATTTGGAAATTTGAAAGTAAAAAATTTTTCAATTGGGAATGGTAATTCAGGCCTTATTTATCTTATTTTGCCTAAAATTATTAGTACTTTCTAGAGTATTTGAAAGCTAAGTACCACTTGAAATTGAAATAGCATTTTTGAATAGATCTATGTGCTGAGCCACAACTAGAGCTTTCCAGCTATTTTATGAGCTGTGAGATTCCTGCTAGATGAGGTAAATATGTCTTATCTGACTGCTAAAAAAGTTAACAATTGTGAATCATCAAGCCAGCAATTTATCCCCTGCAATTCCCCGCAATTTATCCCCTCTCCTCTACTCCACTCAAACTTGTAGAAAATCTGTTATTTCCAAGCCACAATATTTTAGTAAATTTAATACTTTTCCAATTTTGCTTTTATTGATGAATTATGATAGAAAATTAGCATGCATCAAAAAGCAACACAAAATTTCATATAATATATTCAAACTTACCTTCCATTTTGCGATCGGAGCCTCCTCCAAAGAATGACATGATTATTTTTTATATAAAGTCAAGTAAAAGTATAACATAAGTTGTATGAAAACTAATTTATTAATATATCCCTGAGGAAAAAATAGTTAAAATCTGCTAAATAAAAAACAACAATTTTGGAAAAAGATTAGGAATGCAATGCCCATGTCATTTGGTAGTGCAAAATTGAAGTGGGTAGTATAACTGAACATAGAAATGAATATCAGATGCAAAAATAAATACTTAGACTTCTAGTTACTGCCTATCTTAAGGGGATCGTCTGGGTCCAGAAAAAACTTCTACATTTATTAACCAATCTTCCTGAAATTTCACACACATACGAAACTTGTAAAATAAAAAATAATTTGCTTGTATGAATTTTCCAGAAAAAATGGAAGAAAACGAGAAATTAATAGAAAACATCAAAATAGGGGGTACTCTAAAAAGTTTCCAACTTTGGCAAATCACAAGCTACAATGTCGAGACACATATCATTTGATTCGTAACAACATTATTTAGCAACTCTGGAGGCCCAATTTTTTATTTTCCTCATCGTTTTTCTTTTATGTGCATTTTTCTCAATTTTTACACATTTTCCCCCCTTCCCCCACCTCTCCCACATATATAAGTCAAACCATGCTTGAATTCAAAAAAAGGGCTTCTAGAGTTGCTAGGTATGGTCTTTATGAATCGAATGGTATGTCTTTCATTTGCTGTAGCTTGAAAATTGTTGGAGTTATTACATTTTTAAGATGCATTTTTTGGATTTTTAAAATTTTTCAAGGAAGCCAATTAAAGTAAAATTCATTGAAAAAAGAAGAATATGTCAAAAAATTTCTTGATATTGTAGCCCAAGCTTTTCCATTGCCATTTATTTGCTTTCAGAATTCAGGGTACCAGCGCACGTGTTTAGACTTATTCTTGTCCAGTTTAACATGAATAATAAGCTATATATATATATATATATAAATGGGACTTTATGTATATATGCATATATAAAATATTTATTTTACATAACTTTACAACAGCATTATGCAAAAACTATTGCATTTACATACATGGTAGGAGCTTAGTAGAATGCCTCTTGTTTGTAGCTTTCAAACAAGTGCAAACACTTTGCAATTAACGCAAATAATGATCTATACATAGTATTTTTAAATGAAAAATTTGTAAATATTGATATAAAATGGTCATTTTATAAAAGTTCGAAACAGCCTTGTGCCAAATCTATTGCACGTACATCCCTGGTAGTGTTTTTGTTGAACACGCCTTGTTTGTAGCTGTCAATTGAGTGCAAACACTGTGCAATTAACAAGCATAGTGATCAACAAATTCAGATTTAATTTGAAGAAATTTTTCTACATATTGTTAAAAAATGTTCATTTTATATATTTTAAAAAATTCTAGAAAAAAACTAGAGCACGCACATGCATCCGGATTGCTGCGTTAGATGCAACTTTTCAGCAGCTACAAAATGAGCCAATAAAACGGAACAACCAAAATTTTCAATTTTTGACCCAGACAATCCCCTTAATCCTAAATCCATTAAATGTACAGACCCAATTAAGAATATTGGGCAGAAGTCTCCTAATGTCACAGATAAAAATAATAGTTTCATGGCTCATGGGTGACTTTTGAAAATTGCAGGTGAAAATAAGTAATTTTTATTTTTTTACATAATAAATTGAGAAAATCTCACAAGAATGGCACAAGAATGGGTGAGATTGGCCAGATTTATACCATCAAACAGGGTAATAAGGGACAGTTTTGAGTGTTATTTGTTAATAACTTCTTACCATGAAACATTTCATAAATGAGTTTGGGCTCATTTTAAAGCTCTTTCAGAGGCTATCAATATGGCATCTTTGAAAAAAATTCCACATGCTATTTGTAAGGTGCCAAACGCAAAATAAAAACTTTCTTGATTTCCCCTTGGAACCGGGTTATTCGGTTGGCTTTGAATTAAACTCAATTTTTGAGTTTTTTGAGGCTTGCAAGTTGCCTTCATTTTTCCTTACCGTTCTTTTGAGTTCTCCTTTTTCTTTTTTGGTTGCGTTCCTTTTGGATTAATTGTTTTTTTTTGCGTTTTTCTTTTTTTTTCTTTTTTTTTTTTTTTCCCTTTTTTTTTTTTTTGGGTTGGGGCCTTTATTTTAACCTTTTTTGTTTAAAATTATTGCCGTTTTTTTTGGGGCCTTTTTTTGGTTTTATTTTTTCAGGTTTTTGGTTAGGGGTTCCGTTACCGGGTTTGTTAGTTCTTAAATTTTTTCCAATTGGAGGTTTGGTTAATTCTTGTGCGGGTTTTGGCCCTTCCTTGGGCTTTTTCGGGCACGGGGTTCAGGCGGTTGGTTGGCGGGTTTGTTTGCGGTTTGGTTGCGGGGGGAGGCTTGTTTTGGTTGTTGACCGGGGTTTTGTTTAGGTTTTTTTTCCGTTGGTTTTTCCCTTTTTTTTGGTTTTGAGTTTTCAAGTTTTTTTGGGTTCCGTTGTTTTGTTTTTTTGGTTTTGGTTTTTCCGTTGGATTAGAATTACTTCCATTATTATATTTCGAAACGTGGAATGCACAAACGACAACCACCGATTACAGCTGATAATCTACTACAAAAGCCCTGCTGTAACCAGTTTAATCACAAAGAACAACACAGCCCCAAAACTACCAGCCCTGAAACAAACAAATGTCATATACGAATACACGTGTAACCGCGGGGAGTGCGAGCCCCGCAACAATTCGTATATTGGCATGACTACTACAACCCTATCAAGACGGCTCACAATGCATTTAGTTTCTGGTGGACCAAAAACACACGCCATGGGTAACCACAACACCAAATTAACCCGGGACGAATTGGTACAAAATACAAAAATCCTTCGTCATGAACCAGACTACAACAGACTACAAATAATGGAAGCAATTCTAATCCAATGGAAAAAGCCATACCTAAACAACCAAACGACTGGATCCCAACGCACTTTGAAACTTCATAACTAGAACAAGTGTACAACCAACTGTATAAGAACCTTAATTGTAGCCTCGTTCACTACCTATACTAGTCTTCTCTCTGCAGCCAACCCGCAAGCAACTCGTCTACTCAGCTGCTCAACCTCGTTGCCTGAAGATGCTCAGTGATGAGCAAAACGCGTCGCAGGATTTACCTAACCTTCCATTTGGACAAATTTTAAGACTTATTGACCCTGTTACTGTACCTCTTATCAGAAAGCTTGAGAGATTAAACTCAAAAGATGTTCTCAATAAAACTGGCATTATTTTTAACCAAACATGTTTAAATGAAGGGCTCTTCCCTAAATATACAAATTTAT
>NW_025935956.1:143566-147843 GCF_000764305.2 Hyalella azteca | reverse complement strand
AATAAACATCGAACTCAATGCAATTCCTGTCTCTTATACACATCTAGATGTGTATAAGAGACAGATGTATGACGTCACCATTTCAACCATCAATGAACGCATGGAACTAAAACAAAGCTTAATATAAAGGAAAAACTAGAGAAGTGACGGAATTACCTACGATGTCGGAATATACCGCGTTTACCCTACCTATTTTTAGTTTGCAATATTTTGATTAGTTTAGCTGCTGATGAGTGATGATTGATGGTTACAGTCTTACAGATGATTACTGGCTTACTGCTACAGATTGATGGGTACAGATTGATGGTTACAGCCCCATTTGATGGTTACAGATGGTAAGAACACAAGCTACCCAACAGTTCTTTGAGGCTGAGCAATGAGCATGCTCTATAAATTTCAGAGCTCTACCACTGTAGTACCACAGTACCAAATACCAATAGGGCATAGGCCTAGTTGCACAATGCACAGTGATGGTCAGAACTCAGATGGTGGAACTTGGAAATCAAAAAACTAATAAGACGAGTCCAACCGTGAACCGTCCAACGTGAACGTCCATTTCATGTGGTTGTGACAGACACAATGTGACTTGTGAGTTTATGAAAGAACAAACGCAAACGTCAATAAGAACAAACGTCAAGATACCATTTAAGGCATTCATGAGAATTTAGAAGTAGATACTAAGAAACTTTAGCTCACAAAAATTAACCGGTCACATTGGGAGAACGAAATTAACACACGCTTTCGCCGTGAACGCAACTGAATTCCTCTGAGGCTCTGAATACCTACACTACTACACCAATAACACCATAACTAATACTGCTTCTACACGTATCCGTAATTTCGTATGAATCGTATCAGTCACGCTGACTCACGCAGCCCACAGGATTTGTTTTGATTTTCAAGTAATAGACGAATTAGAAAAATAATAGACGAATTAGCGTCTAAATTAAAGAAGGTACCGTTATTTTCGATTTAACAATGGACTTTAAAACAATACCTTAATCAGGAAAGTCATCATATTTTTTTTTCAACTAACAGCCCATAAAAACCAAAGAGCGTTGTTTGCTGCAAATGTGCAGAGTGATAAGAACTTACGTAAAAAATTATAAAAGCTACATAACCGTTTTTACTTGTCGGACAATATGGACATATGGTATTTTCACGACTTATTTGATTGTCAATATACACGTTATAAAGTTTATGAAATGACCAATTATGGTAACGTGCATTTGAATCAACAGAATAAAATTTGGACAACATAGTAATAGAGTCAGCGTTCATTAGGCCAAACATGGCCTTTTGCCGATTCTTGTCGTCTCAGAATTCTCGCAGCTAGTTAGGTTTTGAACCAACAACTCACGGCTTTGATAATGGTACTAGGAGCTTTAAGCCACTGGGCGTCTCTGCACTTGAAGACATAAGTTACAATAGAAATATATATACATAGTACAATACATAATACAATTCTTGAAGAAAATTGCGTGTAGTAAGGCATTCAAAATTCGTCACTGGAAAATTGCTGATAGTGAGGTGTTAAGAAATCGTCACTTAATTTTTTATAACAAGCAAAGTTTTTGAAGTAAAAATACGAAAAACTGTTTGAAAATGCAATCTGTAGAACACTCCTGAACGTTGCGTACAACTATAGCATTTGCTGTCGGCGTATTGCAAAGAGCCATTCTAATTTTTTTTTATGTGTCAATGAGTCGGGGTAATTCAAATGAAATTTAACATTTGGACATTCGTGGATCTAATCGCTTGATTCAGCCTATTCGAATTTACACCTGATAAGATTATCAACGTAACCTTTTTGAACAAACTAATTGTTCTACTATATGAGCTTGCTTATACTTCCAGTGAACTGAAACTTTACATCTATCGCTACGGGCAAAAATGTTCCATTAAAATTACGATTTTGGTCTTACTGCCCCTCACAATAAAATTTTATACTCCGGTCAGACATGAAATAAATTTCTGACCAGACATAGGAATAAATTTAGTTCATTCATGTGTTCATTCATGTGCTATGAATGCTCTGAGATGTTAAGAATCAGCGACCGGCCTACGGCCTAATAAACGCTGAAACCAATATTATATTATTATTATTATTATTAACAGTTTTTACTTGTCGGACAATATGGTGTTTTCACGACTTATTTGATTGTCAATATACACGTTATAAAGTTTATGAAATGACCAATTATGGTAACGTGCATTTGAATCAACAGAATAAAATTTTTATATTATTAAATATGCCAATTATGTGGTAATGAGATAATTGAATTTTACGTTCAGGATTAATTGTTCTAGAAATAAATGTAATACGTAATATTTATAAGATGTCAATCATGTAGTGCAGACATACGAATACGATTAGTTAATTGTTAAGATGACCTCGCCCCAGGACCTGCATGAGCGTGCATTCCTGGTGAAGAAGGGCAGAAGGACGGACATGAATGTTATACTCACATGACTGTAGGCCTCCTTGCATAACACAAAAGCGTTTAGTTGCTAGCTGCTGATTGTGTAAACGTTACATTGTCTTGCACTATTAAAATTGCACGAGTCGTGCATCATGGACAAATCACTAACATCATCCACGACAGAAATAACGTTGAGTCAGGAATGTTTCATCAAAAATATGAATATATCCATAATTTCTCAATGATTTTAACCTGTTTTTCTCAAAAGTTCAATATTTTTAAAATATTCTTTCTTTATTGTCCTCTTTTCAAAGTATGGAAGCTAAAAGAACCGTCCTGCCGAAAAAAGTAAAACCCTGGAGACTGGTGACCAGCCTACAGTCATTAACCTGCCTAACATTAAAAGCGAGGTTATTTGCTTATTCGCTTGGCCGTGGTATGATAACATTTAGTCGGGTCAGATTGCACTTTCGCAGCTGTCAAACAATTCGCTAATTTCTCGATCGGTAACTCGTTCAATTCCTATAGTTCACAGACTTGGTTGTATGAATTTTACGTTGTGTCCGAAAATCAAAAGCTCTATATTAATGTCTATCAATGAAAACGAGTGAAATTATTGGTATTAAGGAAAAAATTATATTACAATAATTTTCCTAAACCTAAAGGCTAAATTAATGCTCCTTCATAAGGTTGAATATTTTCCGCCAAACTCAAAACAAGGATGATCGACCTCCAATAGAAAGTTTGCAATGGGCATCGGTGATGAGAATAAGCATCGGGTTTCTTGAAACATTTACACCATCCATCGTGGTGAGCGACATTCGTCAAATAAGGATTAAAAGATCAGCACATCCCAAGGCTGAGGTCAGGTGAAGAGGAGCCTTGACATCGCACTGCCGAAACTGGAATCGGCTGCTGCTTTGGTACGCGCCTGCGCCGCTCTATATGCAAACACCTGAGAAAACCTAGGCCGCACTATCAAAACTCGCTTACGAACACGCAGCGGCCTAAGTACACGATAGCGGCCTTACACGCAGCGTAGGTACACCTGTGTACTTACGCTGTAAGTACACACACCTGTGCACTTACGCCGTAAGTACACAGGTAGCGGCTGAGTTACAAACTCGTAACTATTTATGAAAAGGCGGCCTCTGGACGCCGTTGATAGCAATTGTTGACTAGTGAGTACCTAATCTTATAGACGAGCGAGTACCTTATCTTATAGACGATTGAGTACCTCATATTAAAATTATACTTCATTATAGATGTAAAAACATATCGTTTAGAGATAAATTAATGAAATTGTATAAGGAAACATTCAATTCTCATTCACTGTTATTGCATTTATATAATACAGTATTTGGAGGCTTAAGTACAGTGTAATAACTGGCACGATAATTCAGGATGAAATCGAAGCTCAGACACGGAAGATGAAACAATTCTTCTCGAGAGGCTTGGCCGGCCATGACACTCCTTGTACGGAGGAAATATTTCGCGCGCTGTAAAGAGATCCTACCTCTGCGCAGCGTGTGTGGCAGAGATCCTTCGTTGATGTAAGGCACTGCGAAGAGATCCTACCTCTGCGCAGCGTGTGTGGCAGAGATCCTTCGTTGATGTGGGGCACTGCGCAGAGATCCTACCTCTGCGCAACGTGTGTGGCAGAGATCCTTCGTTGATGTAAGGCACTGCGAAGAGATCCTACATCTGCGCAGCGTGTGTGGCAGAGATCCTTCGTTGATGTAAGGCACTGCGAAGAGATCCTACCTCTGCGCAGCGTGTGTGGCAGAGATCCGTCGTTGATGTAAGGCACTGCGAAGAGATCCTACCTCTGCGCAGCGTGTGTGGCAGAGATCC
>NW_025935956.1:0-143362 GCF_000764305.2 Hyalella azteca | reverse complement strand
GACAGGTGTGACAGAGGTCGTTCGTCGATAAATCGTGTGTTTAATAGCTTAGAAGTAGATTAGCATGTTATTGACACAAAGCCTCAAACAATTTCAAATCATTGATGAACATGACTGAATCGTTGCAGAATTCAATAATGTAAATTATATTTTAACAATGATATTTTAGGAATATTCTTTTGCTTAGTCATTTCGCATCCTAATTACAATTATCACCATAATGCTCTATGCCAGTACATAATAATATCACTTTTATGCCTGCAAAATATGAAGAGGTAAATACAGTCGCATCTCTTTAGCGGACAGACAGAAATGCTGCGGCCAGTTCTGCTTCCGCCAGCACCCGGTAGCTGAAACGCTCGGCTGACTTCTACGTAGCTAGTCAACGGCATGCGGATGCGTCGATAGCATTCATGATGATTAGATAATTAGAATAATTTGTCACTGATTCATATGTTAATATGAATCGTTTGTAAATGATTGACAGCAACTGGAATCAGACGCAGTTCTGCACACCGATTGAATTCCAAAATAATTACGAGGGCTTCGAATTGGTTACAATTCTTGCTATGTGCTGAGATTTGCGTTCTACCGAATTCAACATTAACTTGTGTATGATATTAGCTTTCATTTTAACATTTGTGCTACAACTATAGAATTTTCTCCATTAAAAATTCCGTTCACTTGAATTGGGACAATCCCTTCGGGCGCAATCGCACCCTATAATTGAATGACGGAGAGACGAAGGCTACTCGAATTCTTGAATTTAATTGCTTCGAATCTACGTACATATATGCGACCTTAATTAACAGGAAGATTGTTTGTAGGTTCCATAAAAATATTCGATGCATGAAATGATGAAAAGAATGCTAGTTTTGAGGAATGCGTTCGGGGAAATTTTACGTTCAAGTCACAAGTGAAATCAACTTCAATGCATTGAAATACGTATTTATTTTCCATGAAGATGCAAATACAAGATAGTGACAGATGGAATTTAGAATTAAATTTCAATTATGGATTGTACAGCTGATATATATGATTTAAAAAACAACAACGAAAGAACATTCTAAACACCATTCAAACTGAAGTCTTATAAGTTATATCAACGATCAGAATTACAATAAATAGGGAAATATTTTCAGAGGAGGAAATATTTCAAGAAGCATTTGAACAGGACAGCAATGATGGGTTTGAAAAGGAAACGCAACGTCTACTTATGTTCACGCAGTACTTTGCATTCCTGCAGCTGGTCAAGAATGTGTGATCTAACCCCGCCCTGCTGGGTAGATTATCCTTGAAATTTTAAAATCCCGCTATTCCGAATCCTTTCATCACAAATATTGATATTATTTTTGAAAATTTATAACGTCAATTAAAGAAAGACCTGTTCCAACTTCACGAAGGGAATAACATTTTTATTTATGAATTTACTCTTAAGAAGACGTTGTATCGTTTGTAATCATAATTGTTGATTATAAATGCTAAGATTATATAATTCAAAACAGGGATATTACTTTTTTGTGAAGTGTTCGGAAATGACCGAATTTAAGTTGCTCATCTTCTAAGACTAAAAACGCGAACGATCCTAGAGTCAATGACGAACGTCAGTCTCAAATCTTATAGGCGGCTTGTACACGGAGACAGTTAAGTGACAACCACTAAAACTTGTGAATACTAACCGCCACTATTTGCCGTGTCACTGGCCTCGTGTGTAGTCTTTACGGGTCACGGAAGGGCCCAGTAACCCTTGACATGAAGGCAGTGGCATGATACTTATAGTTGTAGTTAGCATTTGAAAATTGTACTGGCCGCCACAACTGTCCCGTGTACAACCACCTATAGCGTCAGAAAATTGTACTGGCTGCCACTATTGTCCCCGTGTACAAGTAGCTATAGGTTGGGCGTGTGTGGCCTACATCCATGACGTCACGCACTTGTGAGGTCACAACATTCCTACGAAAGGTCAGTGAAGTTATATAAGGGAGTGGCCTGCCGCACTTCGTTACAGTTGTGGTTGACTTCTTGTCTAGTGAACACCGCAAGATGAGGGTCCCGCTGTTGGTAAGCTCATTATTTTAAATGAAGTATACCTCTTTTTTTTTTGTCGTGAATGACACTAATAAGTAGCTGGGAATATCTACTTATTAAGGATAATATCTACTATATTAAGGAACCATGTTTCAATATATGTAATGAATATGCTGATGTATATCAGCATTAAACAACTGTCGCATGGAGACCTTATGATTCTCGCCTTATCTAGAAAATTTATTGAAAATTCCGAAAATAATCCTCAATATATTAACAAATTGAATTAACAAATAAATTAACGTGGAAACATATTTGTTGATATAACGAGCATGCATTGCGCGGGTTTCCGCTCTTCCGTCGGTTTAAATTTTCATCAGATCAAATAAATTATTTAATAACTAGAATTTCCATGCAACAAATTTCATCGTTTTTTTTTTAACGTTAACGAAAATTTACGATCAGTTTACCTACTCTTTTCATCAGAAAAGTGCTTCCTGGAAAAAAATCCAAATTTTCTTGAAATTTATTTCACATTTGCTAATTGAAACTAGCATAGTCCATGCAGCCTCAAATAATAAGTAATTGTTTATAGTGGACTGAAATTTTTGTAATTAAAGCGAAAAAAATCAATAATTCGGCATTGCATAACAAACTGCGATGAGTTCATAAGTTTTTATGCCGCTCTGCAACGGAGTGTGTCGTAAATTTTTTGAGCATCGGAACCTCATCCAACAGATTGAGTACAGCTATCTTACGACATCGCAGCCTTTTACGACCTCACAGCTGTCTTATACGACATCGCAGCTGTTTTACGACTTTGGAGATGTTTTACAGTCTAAAATATAAAAACTTTTTTACAACCAACTGAGAGCTGTTTTACAACCAAAAAATTGTCTCACAACTTCACAATTGTTCTACGACTTTACAATAGTTTTACTACATTACAATATCTTCTGACCACACATTTGCCCTTATTTGGTCCTAACGCTGGCTGCCCACAATATTGCGTGTACCTTTTGTAAGATAAATTGCTAATTCTACTGTGTGAATTTTTTAAAATAATGTGACAAAATTAAAATAACAAATATTTTCATCACAACCCTGTAGTTGATCAAAACTGCCATCCAAATTGGGTGATTTTCAAGATATAAATTAAAATATTGTAATTTTAAACTTTATAAGCAATGACAACATTACCTGCATTGAAAATAAAATATATCAAGTGGGAGGAAAACATTGGGCGAAGAGACACCTACACTGTGAGAAATGAGTGAGACAATGTCCAAATAGCGATGCACTTGTGCCCATGCGTGGGTCGTCTTGAGGTTTACAACCCCGACAATAGGTCGTATCAGTGCTACGTGCTCGAAGTGTTCCACTATTTGGACAATTTGATTCATTAAATTTTCTGACAGTATTCTAATTTGTATCCAGTCTCTCGACACGGCTACAAATTGTGTCCGGCCACACGACACGGCTACAATTTTATCCAATCACTCGACACGGCTATAATTTTTATCCGACATGGCACTAATTTTATCCAGTCACCCGACACGGCTCTAATTTTATCCAGTCACCCGACACGGCTCTAATTTTATCCAGTCACCCGACACGGCTCTAATTTTATCCAGTCATTCGACACGGCCCTAATTTTATCCAGTCACTCGACACGGCTACAATTTTTATCCAGTCACACGACACGGCCCTAATTTTATCCAGAAACTCGCAACGGCTACAATTTTTATCCAGTCACTCGACACGGCTCTAATTTTATCCAGTCACTCGAAACGGCTACAATTTTTATCCAGTCACTCGACACGGCTTTAATTTTTTCCAGTCACTGAACACGGCTCTAATTTTATCTAGTCACTCGACACGGCTCTAATTTTTATCCAGTCACTCGACACGGCTTTAATTTTATCCAGTCACTCGACACGGCTTTAATTTTATCCAGTCACTCGACACGGCTCTAATTTTTATCCAGTCATTCGACACATCGACACGGCTTTAATTTTATCCAGTCACTCGACACGGCTTTAATTTTATCCAGGGTATCTGGGTGCGGGAAGGGCACGATGCCCCAAGACGCGTTCCCGCCTCAGTTGGGCAGTCCAAGGTCTTATTCCAGCAGACTATACCTGCTCATCGAAGGTTTATATATACACGCTTATATATATTCTTCAAGCAGTCGTTCCTGAACTGCTGCATACAAGCCACACTCAGAAATATAAATGGGTCGTATTAGTTACACACTTTATACACGTAGCACTGATTCGCACTTTAACCGTGAAAATGGATCAGGAATACCCACGTACCCACGTAAAAAGTGTATCACTTTTTGTAATGCACTTTGCAATCGCTTTGTAAAAGTGCGTGGAAATACCCACGTAAAAACTGCATCACTATTTTAATAATTCTCATTCACTTCTCTGAGCGCGAAGATGTCAGAACATTTGAACGTTGCATTAATAAACAATAATCCACACACAGTTACGGGAGGATTATTTGCATTGTTTTCAGGAATTCTATATGCCAGTTAATAACCAATCAAATCATAGCAGATGCTATGTTTTCGATGATATTTTACAACAGACATTCCATGAATTAATTATCGTGGCAGTGCTTATAAGTGCCGGACAGCTGTGGCCTTCAGTCAAAGGCCACCGGGCGCCTTATATTGCAATGCTATGTGTGGTCTTCAAAGCAGACCACTCATGTTTGGCAGGATTTCCGGGGACTTGCATTTTCAAGCACTTGAATAGGCGAGAGAAGTAGTCAACTGATTAGTCGACCGAAATAAACTTCAGTTATCTAGTCTGTTTAGCTTTGGTCTTACTTCATGTAACAATTAACAATTGTTGAACCAAGAGAAAAGATTTTACGAAAGATAATCTACGAATTTGTGTTTTAGGGGCAATTTGTGATAGAATGCGATTCTATCGTCAAGGTTAACGACAAGAAACTGAAACCGGCTTAAAAAAACAACGAAAGAAAGTTCTAAACACCATTCAAACTGAAGTCTTATAAGTTATATCAACGATCAGAATTACAATAATTACTTCAAGTCTTACTCATTTGGGCAGCGTTTATGCAATTTTAAACCTTAACAAAAATTAGGAGGTATGCTTGTTGATGTTGATTGAATGTCTTTCTCATTTTAAATGAGCGTTAAGTTGAAGGATGGACTCTCACAGACCTGCAGCTGACCATGAACCAGTTTATATTACGACAGCATTTTATTGATCTTTAACAACTGCTTAGATAATGCGCTGCTGATGATAAAGCTACCAGTTCATATTATGATGAGGCTGCTGATCAATAGCCTCTTATTATGAAGACGTAATTGTTCCTAAGCACACAGGCAAAACAATTTTATTAAGAGACAGCAATTTAAATTTATTCAAATCTAATTTTACCCGTTAAAAAATTTAAAAAATTAAATTTCAGAGGTACACATCATATGATGATATTTTGCGTCATTAATATCTTGAAAAAGTCTTTGAAATGTTTTTCGATGGTAAAAAAAAAACGGAACGAAGAAATGGTACGAACGAATGCGGTTTGAAGTGTGCAAGGTCCCCCCCTTCTTATGCAAGGTCTAAACACATCGCTAAGCAGTTGACCGCAGTTATGTCGTTCGCACGGCGCGAAGGAGTAACATTTTAACTAATATTATAGTCAAGCTTTAGTAAAAGTTGCGTCAGACTTAGGCTGGGTCCGGCGGTCGAGGCCGAAAACTTCTTGCTTCATCTTCTGAACGAAAAGTGCCACGCACGCTGACCATTCCGATCTAAAATTTGGTCTTGGGGCAGCGGAGAAACAGAAATCGGTCAATGCTTGGAATGCGTGAAGAAAATTTCGGTACCGCTGACGAAATTTTTTATGCCGACTCCTAAAATTTGATCGTGATAATTTACATATTTTGCAAAAAAATATAACAGCGAGATTTCAAAATGTGTAAATAATATTACCATAAATAAATTCTTTTATTTTGAAATTCGGCATCGTAGCGTGTTTATGATCATACGAGACAACTCTACAGACAAATCGCTTCTGCAGCTGCAGCAGCAATTTCTACTGACTAGTGACCTATTAAAGAGCATAGACATTATTCATCCCACCGTTGAATTTAGCAAGCGAGAGGCTACTTTTTTAAGCTGGGATATATTAGCTCCGGTAGGATCAATGTCTCAAGAAGATCGAGCAGAAGCCGAACAACGCCTTTCGCTTTTTAACCTGTGCCTGATCGATGTGAACATGAGCTGCCTGTGCGCTCTAAAAGTTCCAGTGACCTAGCGCACGCGGTTTATAAATTCTTCGTTTAATATTTTGGATTGAATTTCTAGTCCTCGAATGCCAATTGTTGAAATTTTAGGGATTTTTCAACGATCGACGTAGAAAAATATGCACTCGCAATTTTGTTAATTTTTTAAGAAGATTTTTGAAATTAATTAATTAAGAAGAAGAAGAAGTTAATTTTTAAGAAGATTTTGATTTAATTTTGCGTTATTTGAAAATTCAAATCCCAGCACATGGGAACATACATTTATTTCTGAATTTCTCTTTCAGTACAATTAATTCTAGGCACACTTAATATTTTTAGAAATGGTTTTGAAAATTATTGGATACTGATTTAACTAATCACTGATTTAACTAACTACCTACACCCGAGTGAATCTTGCGCTAGTGCATTGAATGAATCCTCTTATAATTGAATGTAAAACCTGGAGCTGGATAAACCAAATACATCCAATAGGGGCATTTAACAGGCGTCAAGCCGGATTAGTCAACCAAGAAAGTCAACCACAAACAACCCATAATAAGTTGACGTGGCCTTGCTGCTCCCACGCTTCTTGCAATGAAAGTGATCGGTAGGGCGTGCAATTAAGATATCTAAATTCATTAATGCAATTTATTAACCTTGCAATTAATTAATAATGCAAATATTAATGTAAATGGGAATAAAAATTAATTTATCAAAGGTCAGGCGCGTTAGAACAAACCCAAATTTGGACGAAGGCCCGACGAACGGGTTTCAATATCCGAATTAATTTATTTGGGATAAAGAACTCGAAAATGTTAATGAATTAGTGGAAAATACGAAAAATAAATTCCAGGTTCTTTGAACTTGACTGAGAAGGTCAAGTTTTCAGCGTAGTTTGGAATAAAATTATCCAGTACAGGTTATTATTAATAATAATATTTCATAATAAAATAATAATAGTACAATGTATAATAAAACAATAATATATATCTAATAATATATTAAACTTCGATTATTGATGATGGATAACGTAGACACAGCTTATATGGCTTTAAGCTCCTTATTTATATTGGAAGATCGAAATTTTGAAAGCTTACTGCCAACTTGGCTAATGACTTTTATATTGCAGCTGCCTTGAATGCCAAGTATTTAACTGGTGATTGATAGGAAATTCATACCAACTTCGAAGTAAATGATAATGGATTTCAAGAAACGTTTTGCAAAAGCATACGTAAAGCGAATGATCAGAGAATACATTAATATGACTATTAAATTAATAATTTGCCTTTGAAATACAATAAGATACAATAATGTAGGATACATTTATTCGTCGGTAATTTTGCTAATAATTCCATTTCGTGGAGCCTTATCAACGAAATTAGTGAATGCAGCGTTAGCTAGTATTGATTTCAATTCGTTGTTTAGTCATGAAATCAAGTTCCAACATTGACTAATTTTGAATGAAGAAATCTCGATTGCCTCGAAAAAAATAGGCCCGGCCGGAGTCAAACGCAAATAGTGATTCAGAAACACTGCTTTCCTGAAGACCAGGAATCAGGGCAGGACA
Source organism: Hyalella azteca (assembly GCF_000764305.2). Classification (NCBI taxonomy): domain Eukaryota; kingdom Metazoa; phylum Arthropoda; class Malacostraca; order Amphipoda; family Hyalellidae; genus Hyalella; species Hyalella azteca. The sequence continues at coordinate 135,500 of NW_025935956.1, read as the reverse complement.
AGCTAGAGGGAACGCCATACAGACGACCTTTAGCGACATTCTTTCTGGGCCACAAGAACTGAGCTGTAGCCTAGCGCCGTGACGCAGTGAAAGGAATTTCCCTCATAAAAACCATCAGTAATTATTACGTCCAGCCGCCTCAAGCTCCTACTGAACAACTAGTTTACGATTCAAGTAAAGAAGTAGTAAGTGATTTATCAGTATCCTCTGTAGGCATATTGCGTAATTTTACAAGCTAAACATGGAATCACACGCGTCGGAATTTATTTCTTCGGAAATATTCACAGTCGTAAAATAATGTCCATCATCCTGATGATGAATTCTCTGAATGGAATAGATTACAGGCGAGTGTTATTCAGGTAGATTCAATCCAGCCTCGGGACCAGCAACGATCGCTGAGGGCGACCTAAGGCCTTCACAGAGGCGCGCCGCAGCCTTGGGTGCTCAAGACATGCCGCTGGGCAGAACCATACAACGTGCATCTGTGTACATGGACCGCTTCAAGTCCTATAAAAACTAATAAATGAGCGGCTTAGGTGGTGCTACCGGAGCACTGTTTTTTATTAGGCTGGCATTGAACTTTACGTGTGTTAAGAGGTAGAGAAAACGGCCTACTCTTCTAGGGCATCAAGTGACCAGCTGCTGTGTGGAGCCTACAATCTAGTTTGCAGCACCGACTGGTCTTTAACAGAGATGTACGTGCTTTTTGATTATAACTTTCTCATAAATTTGTTAAATAAGCTTGGCGAACTTTGCTCATTCATAGAATAATCATTTTTATGACGCCAAATTGATTTACTAGTAAACGAATTTGGCTAATGTTTGTGTGCAATGGCGTAAAAACCCTGACCTTCGACTCAAAGTTCTAAAGTAACAAGTGTTTTTTAAAACCACAACCGAAAATAAAAGCTACAAGATATTTTCCTGAGCTCATTTCGAAGAAATATCGGGATCTCCACCAGGGAAGGACATGGGCCGTACTATCAAAACTCGTTGAAGTTCTATATCAGAGGCCTAAGTACACGCATCGGATGATTTCTCGTCTGTGATTGGTGGGATAAGCTCTAAAAGCGTACCTACGTGATTGGCTGATAAATTTACGAACTCTTAAATTATTTTTGAAAGTATGGCTACTGATCTCAGTAGGGGCGACTTAACAGAGCAGAGGGCTGCTTGCAAGCTTTGGTTTCTTGAGGTCAGCGAGAGTTGAGAATATCAGGCAAGAGGAAGATTGTGCCGCGGCCACCAGTGATAGCGAAAGTTCCAACGCAGCATGAATGTAGAACGGCAGAGGCGACAACAGAAGCAGTTACTTTACGTAGAGACGAAGCAGCGTCATAACGTTGAGAAAACTGCAGTAGCTTAAGGTAGAGACAAATGTAGCAAGTTTACGTAGAAAAAAACTACAGTAGGGTTAGGTAGAGAAAACTCATGTAGCTTAACGTACAGCTGACAATTGCAGTGAGTTTACGTAGGGACAAATGTTGTGGCTTATTGCCGTCACATAGCAGGCCGTCACATAGCAGGCCGTCACATAGCAGGCCGTCACATAGCAGGTCGTCACATAGCAGGCCGTCACATAGCAGGCCGTCACATGGCGGGACCGGTTGACATTATCGTCAGGTGTGGCGAGGTCAACTTATGCTCGCATGACCTGCCGTGTGTGTGCGCTCGCCTGGGCCACAAGCCTCTAACAATAAACAATCCCTGCTTTATTTCGCCAAAGAATGCGGAGTAAAAGTTAACGCGTTGCAAGATTTTGCAGAAATGTGAAGGAAATATTCCTTTAAGAGCTCTTTGCAGATAAAATAATACTTTGGTTAATTTTGTAAGTAAAAATAAATTTCCTGGGGTTCCAAGAATACGACAGTAAATAAGTTAATTCTGAGGTACCACAGAGGTGAAACATTTATTCACAGTTTTCTTAATTTTTTGTCACATTTTTGCACGCAGTGACGGCAGTTTTATATGAAAGAATATTTTCATTTATCTTATGCTCTCTTGGTTTTGACTGAGAAATAAAAACGCTGTACTCGCTTACCTTCATACTTCATAATTAACGTATTCTTTCCCAATTATTTTTCTATCATAAAAGAATAAAAACATATTTACCTAACATCATTGGCTACTTTCAATGCCAAGGACCGTTTCTACTGAAAGTCTGCTGCGCTCGTCACGTTGGATCGTGACAGGAAGCTTCCACTGAATTTCACTCGCCAAATGCATTCACCTTGAACTTGAAAAACGGACATTCGATCCATGTCAACACTAATTAGAACAACAGCTAATTCCTTGTCTGGCTATGGATTAAGGAAGGAGAGACCGTACGTCAGTTAAAGCAGTTCCGGCATGAACGGCCAAATTCAAGGCAATGACGTTAAAAAATAGGATTACGAGATGATTTCGTTTAAACAACGTTCAAACAACGTTATTTCAACGTCAGATGCCTGGTGGGTCGGGCGTGCGAACTAAGGTTGGAGTTCGACACGTTTTATCACTACAGAAATTTTCTATTGTTAGACGTGGCATTAAACTTTACTGACAATCCGGCCAGTGAAATAACTGAAAATTCACATTTACCTCAGTCTATTATAACATTTTCAACTGTCATACATCATTTCAAAGGCCATTGAATTCGTAAAATGTACAATTTACTGCGTAAATGAAAATCATTTGATACAATAATTTCACTAATTTCATCTTGTCTTATCTTATTTCATCGGACGCAGCATAATTTTTGACAGTAGTTTTGTTCAGTAATTGATACTTGCCTAAAAGATAAAAATCACTCGAATTACGTTTTTTTATGAACTTCTATGCGAAAAAAGTTGTACATTTTGGACAGTGAAATTTCATTTTCAACGCAAATTTTTAATTTGAAGAAGTGAAACGCTGGAAAATTTTTTGTTCATTCATCTACATTGTTTTTGCGCTTTTTATTATATTCACGAGATTTTTCGTATGATTGTTTCTTTTTCGAAAGCTTCAATTGAATTCAAAATAGGTCTCCATGAGATTTTCGGTTATGACAAAACAAATTTTCGAGGTACTAACGCAATTTAGCAACCAATTAGCTTCGACTATGAAAGGATGCCTGCAGTTAACAAGCCTGTGTATGTGCAGGTGCTGGGAGCAGTACTGCTGTGTGCAGCGGTTGTGCTCGGACAAGAGACCTCAAGAGGACGCGGAAGACTCAGGGAGCTGGTCCAGAAGGCACGCGCCGGCGATGCAGAAGCTCAGGCTTTGCTGGCTTCCCGACGCAAGAAGGTTGTTGGGACTGAGAGACCAGCTCAAGGAGGAGGAGTGAGAGAACGTGAACAAGCCACCGTCGCTGCAATTCTAGGGGGAGTTGCAACAGCCCCTGCACCAGAAGCAACAGAGCAACCAAGCAGAACCCAAGGACTTCTGGCAAGGACCCGACAGAGGGGAGAATCTCTTTCAGCACAATCATCCAGGAACAGAGGAGGTTCTCGGGCTCAACAGGCTGAAGTTACAACATTCAGACCAAAGGCCCCGCCTCTGCCAACGACAACACCTGCTCCTCCTATAACTGAGGCAGAAACTCAACTGCCCTTCGAAGAGGACACTTTCGCTGATACGGAAATAAATCTTGAGGCAGGTAACACTGTAGATCTAACACCTACTAATGTAATCCCTTCCATGTTCCAGCCTGCCCAATTCGGTCCAGGTGGTAGAGGAGTGCAAGCTGGATCAGAATCTATCATACGAGCCCCAAGACCTGTGGCTCGAGAGCAGACGACTCAACCCAGAACTCGTCAGCCTCATAGAGCAATCCAGAGAGGATTGGAAACAGGATCTAGATCTGAATTCATTAATCTCGTAGAACCAGCAGCAGAAAACGAGGAACCAAGAGCCCCACCGATTCAAACTACTCGCCGCTACTCCTACTTTGACGAAGCTGGAAACTATATTTTCGGATACGAAGCTGAAGATGGCTCGTTCAAAGAAGAAATTAGAGGCAAAGACTGTATTGTCAACGGAAAGTATGGTTACGTAGATCCTGATGGTATCCGGAGAGAATTTACGTACGTCTCTGGTAACAAATGTGATCCCAACAATCCTGAAAGTGATCTTCTGCCAGATGGAACTAGAATTCCGTCTGGTGATCAGTTCCTTCACCAAACTCAAGAACAAGCTTTGACAGACGTTGAGCTTTCAGCTTTAGCATTCAACCGAAGACGCCGACCTGTTCAACAATCTTCAACCATTGATGCGTCGCAGCAACGTCATTCTTCTCGCCCACAAGTATCACGCCCGAGGACAAGACCTGCTCCACAACCTGAACGGTTCGCCCCTCAACCTGAACGGTTCACACCTCAACCTGAACGGTTCGCACCTCAACCTGAACAGTTCGCTCCTGAACCTGAACAGTTTAGTCCCCAGTTTGCAGAAACCTCTGAGCCTCGGCTTCCAGAACCAGAGCAAGCAGTAGATCTAACACCCACTAAGGTTGTGCCCTCTATGTTCCAGCCAGCACAGTTTGGTTCGGATGGTAGAGGAGTGGCCCCAGCACAAGATAGGTTCCCTGTTCCTGATTTCCTCAGTTCTTCATCGAGGTCTGGTTCTTCACAAAAGAGAAAAGAATCAAGGTCACGTCAGCCTCAGCAGCCTGAAAGCCGGCATGAAGAGCGCCAGCAAGAGAGACCGAGACAGGAGCAGCCTGCAGCAGCCTCTCCCGTTGACCTGACACCGACGAACGTAATTCCTTCATTGTTCCGGCCAGCTCAATTCGGTCCAGGAGGACGTGGTGTCCAGCCAACCGATGCCGTCACAAGACCTCCAGTCAACTTTAACTTCGACCAGGAATTTAGAAGCGTATTTTCTCACTTTGATCGTCAGGGATCTTCCAACTTCAATCCAAAGCCGACTCCTCGTCCAACCCCACCACCGACGACCCCACGACCTATACCTCCACCAACTCCGCGTCCTGCTCCTTCCCCTGCACCAACATCCGGACCCAGAGAAATCCCATCTCTATTTAGGCCAGCCCAATTCAGTTCTGTAACCTCCGCACCTGCTCCTTCTAGACCAAGAATCGAAGACAATTCTCTCACCTTGTCTGCAACTCCTCAGACCGGCGCTCAACAGCTTGTGTTCGATGCCTCGACCGGAACATTCAAAACAGTTCATCTTCAATCGACGAACAATCACTTCGTAGCACCCGTTCCTACCCAGCCTCCTCGACCTCCAACTCAACCACCGCCACCTCCTCCCACTACACCTCGACCACCTCCTCCTCAGACATCCTTCTCCCAAGGGGGACGAGCCTTGCCAATTTTCGAAGAATCGAACTTCAGAAACCCTCTGCCTCCGATCCCAACTTCTGCAGCCGAATTCGATCGATTCTTTGCTCAGTTCCCGACAGCCGGCTGAGTAACGAAATAATTTTCACCATAATGTAAGTTACGTTTTATTTTTAGTTATTAAGCTTCAGTGAAGTGATCGACGTTCAACATTGCCATATTGCTTCTGAGTTCATAGAGAGTAAGGAATTGCGAAAATCAATCCTGTTTATGTGAATTATTTCTAGAATGAGAAGCCTATAGAAAATAGTTATTGATCATGCGCTTATTTATTTGCAGTGTGCGTCAATTTTGATGAATTTGTTTAGTTAAATTTAGAGTATCAAATATCCATCTGGGATCGAAAGCTCAAATATTATTCTGGTTTAATTTACAAATCTCTACCAAAGAAAGACAATCTATCCAAGTACAGAGTGCAGCATGCGTTAACTTCAACGAGTTGAATAAATCTTTGTTACTCGAGGCGTTGTTTAAATTTTCCTCGGATTGATAAAATTTGCGCTCATTTTGTGATCGTATCCTTAGAATCGATCAAATTTGTTTTTATTTGGTGATCGCAACATTAGAATCAATAAAATTTGCACTCATTTCGTGCTCGTATCCTTAGGATTAATAAAACTTACACTCATTTGGTGCTCGTATCCTTAGGATTGATAAAATTTGCACTCATTTCGTGATCGTATACTTAGGATTAATAAAACTTACACTCATTTGGTGATCGTATCCTAAGGATTGATAAAATTTGCGCTCATTTGGCGAGTGACAAGAACTGGTCCGAGTGACCTCGCTTTTTTGTATAGGCGGCCGACCTGCATGCGAGCAGTGGCAGGACTGACCTGATCTTGGGCGAGAAGAACTGGCTAGAAGGCTTGAATTTTTTCTCATGCACTGGGGATTTTACTCCTTACGACAAAGATTTTTTAAAGCCAAGTTAATTTAATTATTTACACTAAATTCATTCGCAATAGGATGATTATATGGAGGGTTGAAATTTTCCAGCATAAATTAACTTTCAGATGAAAAATTTTCAGGTCATATGGAAATGTGAAACAAATTATACTACGATCGCTCCTTCCTGTTAGGAATAAATATTACCTGAAAATTAGTAAGCGCTATTTGAATGCATAACATTAAAAAAAGTCTTGCGTGCAATTATGGAATTTCTTTCAGTGTGTGATTCAAATTTACATTTTTTGTTTGCTGTCTAATGTTCCTATAAGAAAGTTGCATCATAATAGTGAAGTTAGTTGAGCGGCACAAGTATTACGTGAAGGTTTAAAGCAGTTGGACTCAGTGCAACAGTTCTCAGTCGCAATGTCACGTCGTCCTTGCACCTGTTCTAGATTTTCCTTCAGCGATCTTATAAGATAACAGAGCAGCTTCATCAGAGACTGCTCTCCATGAACAGCCTTGCCTCACAGCCGTCGGGTGTGTACATTCTTCCGTAAACTTATTTCCTGTGCAAATTTGCTAACGAATTTCTCACATGTAAATTGATTACCGACTTGGCGCAACTGCTAATTTGTAGCCGCGTATAACTGTACCGACTTTGCAGCCGCGTATAACTGTACCGACTTTGCAGCCGTGTATAACTGTACCGACTTTGCAGCCGTGTACAACTGCACGACTTTGCTGCCTTTTACAACTGTACGACTTAGCTGCCGTGTAAATTGGCTACTTCAACTCTGCTATCGTGTATATATGCTCCCAACTTTACTACCTTGTTTATTTGCAACCTATCCTCCGGCAGCACAAAAAAATGCGTAGTTATCTGTTTTAACGTTCGGCTTGAGGAAATCTCATGAATTTTTTTGGGCGAAAAATTGTAGGCAAGCAAGTTAGAAAATAACATAAATTTTCGTTGGGACTGCCGTAATGTTTCATGTCCGAGCATCAAATGAAGTTCTTCGCTTCTCGGCCCGCGACAAACTTGACGTTAGAAATATTAAGACGAAGCATAAGCGAACATGATGTAATCGGAATGCGTTATTGTAATTAAAATCCTATTCAAATTGTTATTTGCAAGAAAGCCACCAATTTCTTTCTATTTTAATGGTAATTTTTCGAGAATTTCAATTCATAAGCTATAAATATATTGTCAGTCGAATTTATCCCATCATCTATCTATAAATAAATAAATAAATAAATAAAAAGGCAAATTCATCTAATCACATTTATCGCAAGGCCAAGGGACAGATGAACTGACGCTGTTCTCCGCACGTAAGCTTTTCAAAAGCCGTAAATTTGGGTTCAAATTGTCAGGTTAAAACTGAAGGCTGAGTAATGACTGGCTAGAGATCTATGATCCAATAATTATGTTGAAGTTTCCAGCTGGTGCAGAGCAGTGGCTACAATATTATTGAGGCCTACAATTTTGTAGCGGCCTAGCCAGCTCAGCCTTGAACACCTCACTCATACCTGGCCACCTTGAAATTCTGGGGCTCTGCTCTCAGTATCGCCGCTTTTTCATAGGGAGGCCTTCAATGTAGAGCAGACGTGCGGCAGTCATCTACTCACCTTGACCTTCATTGCATTCATCCATCTGCCTAAACTTTCATTCCATTCATCCACTCACCTAAACCTGCGTTGTATTCATCCACTCACTCTGACTGTCTGTGCTGGCATTCACTTACATAGAATGTTATTGCTTTCAGCACCATCGAGATTTTCATTGGATTCCAGCATCCCTATTCCGTTGCAACTCGCGCTCCAGAGTGTTTTCGCTTTTTCAACACACTATTTTTCATGTGCGGGCTACTGTGCGTTCAAACATTATTCATATTAATTAAAGTTAAAAGTTTTAACTAGCTCTTACCAGGGTAAAAATTTACCTAATACCCCAGTTTTAACTACGCCGCTGGCAGATGTGTACACAGGGAGCGAAGTGAAGAAGATTGTTGTAATCAACGCCTAATTTCTGTAATGATTATCTGGTTAATAACAGTCACTTGAAGCGAATAATTAAAGGAGAAGGTTCTATTGCGCTTGCACTCTATTTTCCAAATGAAATTGCTTAACACAATTTGTCCCGTGGAATTAAGGTAAACTTCAAGTTAGCAACAGGTAAAGGTAAGGTTTAAAGTAAACTTCACTCGAAAAATTCAGCCAACGTAGAGGCTTTCAGTTTCGGCAAGATATTCAATACGTAAGAAGAGCAAGCTTGATTTTTGATACAAGTTATGCTCAAGAGTGCCCGATCATATTCAACGGTTGCCATTAGACCTTCCAACCATACATTCATCAACTGAAAGGTTATTTCGTCAGAATGACGACATTGCCGTTTGTAGTCGAAACTATTTTCAGTTCCTACTCGGACAACTAAGTAAATTTCTGTGTAAGTCCTTCTTAAGTTTTCCCTGATCACCAAAAATATACAACGGTTCAACACTCTATTCAGAATTATATAGATTCAAAAGCTTGTTATGAGCTAAATATTATTATGCAACTTGCAAAACTTTTCAAATCCTTACTCCCATCATGCTCATGGCCTGGAGATATTTAAGACTCCATAGTAGTTCCAGCGACTAGAGCACCCACAAGTGTATTATAACAATGAAATAAATACTCTTTAAGCCCTGAGTTAAAAAATTTTAATCCACCAGAGATACATTCTCTGGCCACTGAAAATTTCACCATTACGTTCATCAGTTTAAATCGTTGGAACCCACCGACGGAGACTGACCGGAATCCGCAGCGGAAATGCCAAGCACAAGACGAGACTCCGGACAGGGCAAAGAAACACGATACACTTGAAGAAAATATATAATAGAATTTTTGGTATGATTACACAGGCGATCGCAGAGATAATATACATGCAGGATAACTCTTATCATATACAACACAATCACGGCTCTATGTGCATGTATGATCTGAACTACTGAAGTATCCGGAATGTATTTCCGCAGTCATATCATGAGTAGAGCGGTAGAACATCCTGAAAAATGTAGCCTCACTAGTGCAACAATATTTCCTTTATTCAATTATATTTACAATATAGCTAACAGTTTACAACGTTGAGATCAATTCTCCTCGATAAATTCGACCGCAGTTTATGCGCCGGATCAAATTGTTCCATATTATTTTGTTAATATATTATTAGTACAGGCAAATAAACCGACGGAGAATAATTTAAAATTCCAACAAAGGAGTAAGGCATACAAATATAAAGCGAGTCTGCAAAATTTACGGCAAAATTAACATTTTCATTCGACTAGACAAATTACGTTTTAATACAAATAAATCCATTTTTAAGAGGAATGTTTACAAGAAATAAGTATCTTAATCAAAATGATTAATACATTTTTGTTATTTAATTTTCATTCATAAATTTTCGGTGCTAAACTAAGGACGATTCCCCGACAGTGATGACGTCAAGAATAGAGTGGGCGTTGTTGTTAGTCGATTGGGAAATCAAGTGGGCCGAGTGGGCGGCCGGGGGCTGGTTAAAGTGGGTTGCGTAGGCTGCTTTAGGTGGGTTAAAGTGGGTTTTGAGGGCTGCATTGGACGGGTTAAAGTGGGTTGAGGAATGGTTGTACGGAACGCGCGTAAGGTAAGTTGTAGCAACGTCATGCTGCCCATTAGGAAGAACTCCTGTTGGATAACGACCATAATTATGTTGATCCATTGTAGAATTGCAATAATGGTTCAACGCAGGATTAGACTGATGATAATCAACAGGATAATGTTGTGCAGCTGCAACGTCGTGCAAACTGGCACTGTGATGATATTTATTATGATGAATTTGCCCTGCATACTGAGGGTGGTTCGAAGTCGGTGCTTGTCTCAATGGTGCGTCAGAGACGTGGTTGCTTGAATAATGGTTGTTCCCTGGTGCGCTCGTAGGTTGACTGGTAGCAAGATGAGGTACAGACAAGGATGGTGGTACCATGTCTGTGGCGTGTACTCCGCTACAAGGTTTGTGTGGGTATGCGATGACTGTTGTGTTGGGGCTTGAGGTGGAGTGCCCACTTCTGCTCTCACTGCCTGAACCATCTTGGGCTACGGACGTTCCTGTACAGAAGATACTGCATATTACGAACATTTATTCAACTAGAAGGTACGTTAAGGTCTGCTTATTATTTCACTAGAAATGGTATTTTAGAAATTGTACTTTGAAATTCGTGTTTGCCTTAAACGCGCCAACTTCAGGTGATTAAAAATTATTTAAAACTTCGTCATTATACGTAAAAAATAAATGAAAATAATTGTGAAAAATTAATTTTTTCTTCTAGCTTATATATTACTGGCCCTCGGCAGTCACAGTCAAATCTTTTACGTTTATAAATATCAATACGGTGGCGGCGGTGTTACAAGTGGTAATGTTTACCGGAGAGGGCGGGTGAGGGGCCTTGGGACGCAGTGCACATCCTGGTGGAGTAGCCGGAGTCATTATGGGAGTCGTGTTCCAAGGAGGACTCCAGAGCCGCCTTCCCTCTACGATGCTCCAGCCGCCCCTCCGTCAGGTAGCCGTCGTACAGACGACGCACGGCTTGCTGGATGCGGTACCTGAAACCCAAGACGCACATTCATTCCTAGCTCAATTCATTCAGAAAAATGATTGACTTTGTCCAAATAGTGACGCAATTTTTATCCCTGTGTGGCCGTGTGTCAATTCTTAACTCAGTGCAAATAAACTCAATAAATCCTCTACGAAAAGGATTCCGTATTATTTAGGATACATACCAGTCAGTCACACAAAAAAATTAATTATGAAGAAAATATTTCGGGAAAACCTCACCTGTCCATATCGAGGTAGACCGCAGCCTCCTGACTGTTGTGCGCAGGAGCAACGGGGTAACAGTGCTTGCCATACTCCGTCAAAAATTTATCATCGTACTTAGTTTTCTCGGTTTCACTGCTTTTAGTTGGAGGGACTTTATTTTGGTAGCTGATAGTGCCCGACATTTGCTCGTTGGTGTTAGCACTAGAACTATTGTTGTCCGGTAAAGGCTTATGAGATTCATGATTATTCCCTTCTGGAATTTTCTTCAAATTTCTGTGGTCTTGTTTGACGCTATATGATGGTTGTTCAGGGCCGTTGAATTCCATGACATCCCCGATATCAGTTTGTGATGATCCTTCACTGCAGCCTGAATCTCTCACTTGCTCTTGGTCCATGGTTGGAGCAACGTCTCCGTAACTTGGTTCCACCTCCTGTACGTCGTAGAGATATCGTCGGTTGTTACGAGGATCGTAACGGTGGTAAGAAGGCCATTTGCTTTGAGGGACAAGCTCGTTGGGGGCATGAACATCTACCTTCACTATTTCTCTATTCGAACTGTCCCCGGTAAATATGGATTCTGGTAACGATGTGGCGCTACCCTTGGGTATGGCGCCGGTGTTGGCATAATAAGGATGGTTAAGAGATAATTTACCGACATCCTGCTCTAATTCTGCTCCATTTTCCCTACTAGATCTCCTGTAACTGCTCGTATCTTGAGATAAAGGTTCTTGTTCGCCTTCGGAGTCACTGGAATCTTCCATGACTTCGACGTGTTCTGGACCCATATGTCTTGAAGATCCTTTGCCAGATTCTTCAAGTTCAGCGTCTGGGAATGCCGGTCGACCCGTAGAATCATTCGCTGAAGTGGATGCATGTTTATTAGAATCTTTAAATCCCTCAGCGTCTTCATCGTGTACTTGCTGGTGTAGGTTGTACATCGACGTGGGATGATCCATCACCCTGAGGCCGCGACATGTTGTTTCATTCAAGTCTGACATCGCGTCCGTTAACGCTTCTTCTGATCTCGACCTGAAAAATGAAATGCTAACGAATCTGTTTGTGAATTGTTTTAATTTCTGTTGTCCAAGACAAAAACTCAGTTGTCCAGACAAAAACTTGTATATTTCATCCTATTAGCTTTTTAACTGATAGAAAGCGCAACTCTTCTACTAAATTCCAATTTACGCGAGAGCTTTTATTACTGACCAAAAACATAATAAACACAAAAAAGTAACAACTGACCATTGTTAAGTTATGCAAAACATTATGAATTATCTTATTTAACTGGAATTTAAAAGACTGAGATTCGTTACCGTGATAGCGAGTAGAGTCCGGTAACGGGATCACGGTGACGTCCCGACCCTATCCTGCTAAGGGCTCTTCTTAGGGTCGGAGGGAGGGCAGGGTCGTGGGCTTCAAGCCTCTTTTCAACCCACTGCTGCAGACCCTGGGCATGGGCTGCCAGTCTAGCTTCCCTGTCAGCAGCAGACTCGGTGGTTCTCTGCAGACACTCACGGCGCTCCTCACTTAGCTGCAGAAATAAGTTACGTTGGAATTTGTTTTGCATATCTTTAGTTTCTGAATAAAATGACTCACCTTAAGTGGCGTTGTTTCTTTTCGATGATGGTTCTTCATTCTGCTTGCAATTACGCATAAAAAATTGAGATTATTTTAGCTAATACTTCAGTTTGGCGATCAGTTTAAGGTTCTAATTGAGTAGATACTATTGATTAATAATTTTTTATAACTTCATCTTATTTTACACGGTCTGTTTGCGGTTGTGGACGTTTGAGCATAATTGTTTGATTGAGCACTATCGTTTCTATAATTTTATATCAACATTTTCTACCTTTGATTTTAACTCAAGCGTTTCTTTCTCAATGAAGTTGCACGATAACACATTTACTAACAACGTGAATGTGCACGATAACACATTTACTAACAACGTGAATCCATTACTTCTGAAACCTTTACTTGAACATCTGGGACAACATATGTAACCTTTTCACCCACATACTTTTAAAATGAAAATAGCCTTTTCCCTTAATAGGATAGGAGATATTTCCATGTCTCCGACTATTCCAATATGAAATTTCTTTGAATCAATTCACAGATTAACTCACCTTATTTTGCACAGTTTGCTTGAGGTTGTGTATGTGCGTGTGGGTTTTCCGCTCGAGCGAATGTATTCTCTTGTCGAGCTTCTCATGATGCGCGTCGATGTGGTCCATGAGGGCGACCTTGTCAGACTCGAGCTTGTGTTCCACCTTCTTGAAGAAGGGAGCGCAGTAGCAGCTGTTGCCCACCGCCACCGGGCCCTGGTATAAATGGGTGGATTAATAACGCTAATTAACAAATTAACACATAATCGGTAATTATGTGTTTTGAGAATGAGTATAAAAAAACGGTACAAATGGGGGGATTAATTATGCTACTCAGTTTAATAATGTGTTTTGAGAATAAGTATAAAAAACTGGTACAAATTGGGTGATTAATTATGCTACTCAGTTTAATTATGTGTTTTGAGAATGAGTATAAAAAACTGGTACAAATTGGGGGATTAATTCTGCTACTCAGTTTAATAATATGTTTATAGAATTAGTATTAAAAAAACCGGCACAAATCAGTTTTTAAATTATGCGACTCAGTTTAATTATGTGTTTTTAGAATGAGTATAAAAAATGGCACAAATCAGTTTTTAAATTATGCGTCACAGTTCAATTATTCGAATTCAAAATTTTTAATTTGCTCCAATTTTTCAGTTAGAGAATTAGATCCAGTTTTTAGATTGGCTTCTAGTTTGATATATTATTTTACGACGCAATACATGAAGTTCATGATTGGTGTAACTAGCATAATGTTATGGTAATGATTTGTAGCTAGCATAATGTCATGCTTGTGAATAAAATAATTTCTAATTTTACGCTTGAGTTTCATAAACAATCGGTAATCAATTGAATTGCTATGATAAAGCATCTTTCGAATTACTTTGCTCCTGTTTTGCTAGCAAATCTTGTAAAAGATCTTATTATACGTAAAAAAACAATATATAGTTTCAAATTGTACGTAATAGTATTACTTTTTTAACGTTTCCGGCGAGATCAACGTAGTATTGTTCGCCAGCCTTCAGAGCGCCTTTGGGCAGCGCGCTTGAGTCGATATTTGGCAGGTCCAGAGCCGCGGTGTGACTGTGGCAGCCGTACGGCGACCAGTGAACGCCGCTTCTACAGCCGCCACTCCGGCGTTCTCGATTTTCACTCTTAAGCTATAAATGGTGAATAAAAATATTGTGCCACAAACCCACTTCTCAGGTATATGAGAGAAATGAAAATATTGTGCATCAAACTAACTCAACAGAAATGTAAGAAAAACAAAAATATATTTAAGCTAAGAAAAAGCATCCAGCAAAGTACTTAAAATAATTTTATAAAAACATTTTCAAGCTTTATTCAAGAACGTAAATTCAATTATCTATAAGAAAAATTATTTTATCGCTCTTCAATTTAGGTAGAAGAATAAATTTAGCTCTTTCTCACTCCCCACAAATTGCTCACCTTCTTTTTGTCCTTTTGTCTGGTGCTGCTGTCTTTACTGCTTGTTCCACTGTCGTTATTCTTCTCCCTTTTATCGCCTTTATCTTCTTTCCTTCTAATATTATTCGTTCCTTCTTTCTTGCTCTGTTCTCGCTCCCTTTTGAGTCTCTCTTCAGGACTGACGACTGCCGGGGGATTTTGCAGGATTTCCAAAATTTGCTGGAAATTCTTTCTTCGGGCGATATCCTGTGGAGTTTCCTCTTGCTGAAAGTGAAGAAAAGCGTTACATGAAAGTCTTTTGGTCTAGGAATTTTTTTAAATATATGTGCAGTGATTTGCAAGCATAAACTCATCGAGATCTTGTGCCACAAGGTGCAGTACGGAATGTTAGGAAGAAATGATATTACGTAGCTTCTTATGAATATGAACTCAACGAAGATTAAAGCTATGTTCACGTAATAAGTACAGTAAAATAAAAAATTTAGGTAATTTTAAGTGAATAGCTTATGGAACCATTTTTTATGACTACCTTATTGAAACCATTTTGCTTGGCTCCAGCCTCTAGAAGAATCCTTGTCAGTTTTCTTCGTCCCATTGCAGCGGCGATATGAAGGCAGCTGTCCCCGTTCTGTTCAAAAGGCAAATTAAATTTGAATTAATAAGAGGTCTCAAATTTTGTTGCATGGACTCGATATAAAAAGGAATCTTTAATTAACTTGAAAATAAAATCTATTGATAACTTCACATGTATACAAAAAGTAGGTACTTGTTCGCAAAGGTTTCAGAACATTTCTTTCCAATGAAAGTAAATTTGAATGAACCAATATATGTATATTACCGTGTATAAAAAATTGCACTTACAAGTGATGAATTGTTGAAAAGTTGGCATGGCTGAGGCTATTACGATTAAAAAAAAATCTTACGTACATTAACTCTACTGTAACTATGAGTTACGTATAATGTATCTCATATAATGCAATGNGGGGAATTTTATTTGGGGGGAGGGGAGTTATAGTGATGGTAAATTTGTCTTCATTGAAGGTAAGTTAAAATTGTGTTTTTGTATTACGGGCAGGATGGGGGAGTTTTTTTTCTTTTTGAGGGGGAGGGAAGCTCAATTATTGTGATGTGTTAGCAATTTTTTTAGGAGAAGGTCAATGACAGTGATGTGTTGGGAATGAAGGAGTCAGTCATAGTGATGTGCTGGGAATGAGGGGCTTAGTTATGATGATGTGTCGGTTAACTACTTCCAGACTTGCCTATTATTCAATTCTACCACAAAGGGTCGAATGTATAAGGATCTTAATATAATTTTCAACGAATTGTCTTTAGAGGACTAGAAACATGTTTGTTCATTTAAGAAATCGCCATTCATTTATTCACTAACTTGTGTATTTTTCATTCATTGACTAGTTAATGCCAAAATTGATTCCATGCAATATTTTAGAGTTTGAATTCGTTTCTAATTTTGGATATAATAAACTTTTCGCAAAATATTTATCAATAATTTTGCACTTTGTATTTTCAAAGAATATCAATCTTTGTTGCACTTTAAATTTTTTTCGATTTTGAGCAAAATATCAATCTTTAAAGCCATTGGAAAATGTAACTGAATTTAGTAAAAGAAATCACAGTATTAACTGCAAAATTCGAAAATATAAAGTTTGTTAACAGACTTTCCAACACGCCTCATGCAGGCTTTTGATGCCGTGCTGAAAGGGATTTGACTTAATTTTATTTTATTTAAAGATTTGACTTAATTTACTGTTGGAGATTAGAGTGTCACCAGAATAATTCAAATTTTAGAATAAATATGCACTCGTATTTTGGTCAAAACATTTCATCATGCATGAAGCCGAATACCGCGCTGGTATGAGGGAGTTGTAGCTATAATATGATGTCAATTTGATATATGACGGGGATGAATCAATAGAAAGACTAAATTTGGTGTCCCAAATTCGAGAACTACACCATAACTGAAAATATTTTGTGAAAGATTTTATAATACTCTTGACACATAAAAATTGTAGGTATTAAAGTATATTCAATAATACACATAACACCTGCAAACTTTATGTATCAAAGAATATTTCATTTATACTCATAATACTCGTAAATTTCATGCATAAAATAATATTTATAATACCTATGACACTAAACCGTGGTGCTGGTAACCCGTAAAGTCACGAACGACTTACGGTAGTCACAGACAACTGACGGTAGAGTCACAGACGGCTAACAAGACCAGGCGGTTAACCTGCAAATCTTATTTATCAAAGAATATTTCATTTATACTCATAATACTCGTAAATTTTATGCATTAAAGAATATTTATAAACCCTATGACCCTATATCGTGGTGCTGGTAACCCACCAGGCGGTCCTGATGGTCGACGTTAGCGCCGTGACGCAGCAGCAGACGCAGCGCTGCTACGCGGCCCTCGCACGCCGCCCTCAGTAGCGCGCTGCTCCCGCCCTGCAATGTTATTTTAAACGTTAGTTCTTGAGAATAAATACAATAATTCAATTCATTAATCATTAAGAAAAAAAAAACAATGAATCTATTCGTTAATCGTAAAAAAAAATAATTCAATTCGTTAATAGTTAAGGAAAAAACACGATAATTCTGTTCATTAATCGTTAAGAAAAAACGTAATAATTCTATTCGTTAATCATTAAGAAAAGAAACACATAATTGAATTCGTTAATCGTTAAGAAAAACACAATAATTCAATTCTTTAATCGTTAAGAAAAAACACAATAATTCAATATGCTAATTCAATACGTTAGTTGTTAAGAAAAAACAAGCAAGACTCTCTAAAACTTATGTCATGATCTAAAAAGCATGATAATTTACAGAGAAAATTTGAGGAACACATTAAATAATGATAGCGTTGATCTTTGCGGTCAATCATCATGAAAAATAGAAGCAAAATATATAATATTGAATGATGACAAACTATTATTAATCAACAAGATTATAACCAAATAAATTCACTTCTCTAAACACCGAGATAAGCTAAAAAATTCGGTTATAATCACCTCGGGGTACATCAAATAAGAGTGATGAACTAAAACCCAAATAAAATCAAACTGTACATTCCATTTTTGTTACCTTCGAGTACCTGCTTTGAAAACTTTTATTACCTAAGAGTTTTGAAGACGAAAGGGTAGTTAATATTGCGGTCGGATCACAAAACAAGAATTATATCGGATATCAAATAGAAAGAGTGGAAACACATTATCCTTTATAAATATACGACAAATGAAAAGTAATTATGCAAAACGTGAAGCGCTACCGAAAATTTTAGTTTAGTTCGAGAACTGATCGCGCGGTGGCAGCTGCCAGGCCGGAAGAATAAGCAGGCTCAAGAATGCGAAGCCCCGCACGAGCGACCAGGGCTCAGGGGTTCAGATGTCACTACAGCGTTGAATATCACGTCGAGGCTGGCTTAGCGCGGGCTCAGTGTCATCAGAGCTCGGTAGGTAGATCTATAACGAGTAGATAAATCTATCTAAATTAGTAAATTGGATTTAAATTAGACAAATCTATCTATCTAGTAGATAAATCTATCTATCGATTTAAATCTAAATCTATGACGATTAGACAAATCTATGACGAGTAGTTATATCCATGACGAGTAGATAGATTCATCACGAGCAGTGTAGGCTGAAGAGTAGATATATCCACAACGAGTAAATAAATTCACAACGAGTTTACAGTATAGTGACACGATGAGTGGTTAAATCTATGACGAATATATAAAACCACGGCGAGTAGTTGAACATGCGACGAGTCGTTAAATCCGAATAGTTAAATATGCGATCAGTAGTTAAGTCTGCGACGAGTAGATAAATCCGTAACGAGTAGCTAAATTTGCGACGAGTAGATAAATCTTTGACGAGAAGATAATTCCGCGACGAGAGGGAGCAAGGGTTCATTATTCGTATTGCCATGACCATGAAATTGTTCGCTAATCCACTACATTAGAAGAAAATCCTGGTAAGTTGATGTGAGAATATGCATATTTTTGAAACGCCATACGATCACTGAGCTGCATTAATAGCAATATTATCATGCGTAATATGTTTTAATTAAGCGTTTCTTTGTTTGAGATCTCAGACTTTGAGCGGAACGAGTGTTTGTTCATTTGAATTGAAGACTCATAACATTTAGAACTAAATTATCCAAGTGAGAAGTGTTCCTTTCATCAAGTTAATGTTCACTTCCCTTAGCGAGAGTCTCGATCGTTCCCTTAACAGCAAGGGTTCCCACAATTGAGTTTAGAGCGCTAACTGCTGGAGGAAGTCGAGCTAATGCACGATGATAAATGCTCGCTAAAAACCTCGACCGCGACCGGGTTTGGCATCCCTGATACGGGATGGGAAAACACAAGCAAGAACACAGGAACAGCAAGAAGAGTTAAAACAGCTTTTCAATTTTCTGCATGTTTCTATGCTTGACAGGAAAAGGGTTAAAGTATTGAATTTATGTGAAAAATTAGGAAGCTGAGTTATGAAGGAACAATTTTTCAGTTTGCAGAGAGGGTCTAATATTTATGTATACTAAAATATTTTAACTCTTGAAAGAAGTTGGAAATGTATAAGGTGTTTGAGCTTACACGACATGGAAGAGAAATACAGCATTTTCGTTTTATATTAGAAATAAAATGTTTTCTGGGGCCGCGTTTCAGGCAGTTCGCCGCACACGAATCACCAAAATTGCAGTGACACCTGGAAATCACGGTCGTAAAATTTGGTCGCCATAAATCTGGGGGGCAAACCGACTACCATTGTGGCTGGGTGAACTTTCCAGCCATTATTGAATGTTGACATTGTTTGAACATTTAATGAAAGGAGCCTTATCTCTCTAATGTCGTTGTTGTACGTGACGTCGGCCATTCACATACATATTTCACAATCCTACTCACTAATTGAAAAGAACCTTGGTAATCAAAATAGTAAATTCACATTAGTTGAAAAAATAATCTAAAATTTAGCCCAGCCAAAAACTCTTACCATGCGACGAAATTTTTTACACTAATTAAATCTTTATATGCAGTTACATTCAAAATAATTTTTTACATTTTCCAATCACAATCTTCATAATGGCTTACTTGTCAGAACCGTCAATAGGTTCGGTAAGACCAAAATATCCGTTAAGCGAAAATAAAAAAAAAAAATAAAAACAGTTTAAAAATTTCGCACAAAGTAGCGTTTCTTAAGCAGTTCTTCTTAATCAGCGACACTTTATTTTTATAACGGCCCGGCGCTCGAGCGTCGGAAGGCGCGCATGCGCGAAGGTAGCGCGTGTCGGCATCGCTAAGTTTGTTTATTGCCATGACGTAAAAACCATCGTGCTCATTCCATGAAATTAAAACTGAAGTAAAAAAACATCACAGCAAATAACTAGGGAATTGCCAGAAATGTTGCAAGGTTTTTACGAAGTGCAGGAATATAAACAAACTTTCGTCGACATTTGTTACGCTTTTAGAGAGAAATTCCGGATTTTCACGGCAGTAGTAAATTCCTTGCATCCTACAGACATTACGGACGAAAGGAGCTATTCGACTGTGCGTGAGGAGCGTTGCGTGACGGAAGGGCTTCCTGAACGCAGGCTCAACGAACGAACAATCATTGCGATTGTTACAAGACCTCGAACAATCACTACGATTGTTACAGGACCTCGAACAATCATTGCGATTGTTACAGGAAAGACTGACCCTGCACTCGTACGAACTCCTTCGAGGATCTGAAGTCATACAATCTGTGGTAATGATTGCTCGTTTCCAGAATTATTGTTGCCATAGATCATGTTCTGTGCATGAGTGATCTGACTCGTGAATTATTCATGCATGTAATTATTGAGACTTTTATTAATGAATGATATGACAATGAATGACTAAATGAATTGATTGCTTGGGTCCTGTATCCTTCATACCCAATACGTCGAATGACGATAAAAATGGTTTTTCACTTAAAATCTTTATAAAAATTCAGTATTTACACAATTCTAAAAGATTGCAAATGCTTCTTGTTTCAATGACTGATTCTGGAACACTTAAATGGAAGATACACAAGGGAAAAGATAGATAGATAGAGAGAGAGAGAGAGAAGAGGTGAGAGGGAGAGAAAGAGGAAACAGAAAGAAAGAGATGGAAGGAAAGAGATGGAAGGAAAGCGCGAGAAGGAAAGAGATAGAAGGAAAGACAGAGAAGGAAAGAGAGAGAAGGAACGAGGGAAAAGGAAGGAGAAACAAAGAAAGAGAGAAATGGAAAGAGAGAGAGATGGAAAGAGAGAGAGATGGAAAGAGAGAGAAGGAAAGAGAGAAAGAAAGAGATAAAAGGAAAAAGAGAGAATTTTTTGTTTTAAGAAAGAAGCAAATACAGAAAACCTCAAACGGAAATTCGCTGGACGAGATTGCCTCACGTTCGTCGGACGCGAGGGAAAGCCTCTGTTCTGAAAAAAACCGCAATAAATAGCGGACGAGCTCTCCAAAGCAGGCTTGTCATTGAACACGGAAAAAATGTGCTCAGTCTACAACTCCTGCGGCTCTTCAAGGCAAACAAAAACTTTATAAAAATCTTAGACGATGACAGCAGAATTGTGTCGACACTGAATAACCCCGAGGAAAAAAAAGTAAAGAATTTATTTCAATGCTCATGTTAAAAAAATTTAAATATTCAAATATAAGCATCGCGATGACACTATACAATAATAACTTCAGCAACGTTAAGACATTGATAGAAAAAACTGAGCATTTCGATGACACTATATAAAGATAAATTCAGCAACGTTAAGACATTCATATAAAAACTGAGCATTCTGAGCATTTCGATGACACTAAATAATGAAAACTTCAACAACGTTAAGACATTCATATAAAAACAGGACATTTCGATGAGATTTTCTAACGATAAATTCGAACAACATATTGACGTGCGACATAACAGAGTCACTGCATGGTGCAAAGGCATGAACATAGCGGGTGCCATATGGATTAACTGTTACAGGTCACAAGTCAGGTAAGTAATGAAGTGAGCGAATCCCAGCAGGTCAGTAGCTGAGTTCTGACGATGACAGCAGAATTGTGTCGACACTGAATAACCCCGAGGCAAAAAGAATTAATGAATTTGTTTCAATGCTCGCGTCCAAAAAATTGAAATCATTAAATTAAAAGCATTAATTAAAAGCATTGCGATGACACTATACAATGATAAATTCAGCAACGTTAAGACATTCATACAAAAAACTGAGCATTTCGATGACACTAAATAATGAAAACTTCAACAACGTTAAGACATTCATAAAAAAAACTAAGCATTTCGATGACACTAAATAATGAAAACTTCAACAACGTTAAGACATTCATAAAAAAAAAACTGAGCATTTCGATGACACTTTCTAATGATAAATTCAATAACATATTGACGTGCGACATAACCGAGTCACTGGTGCACAGGCATGAACATGGAGGGTGACATACGGATTAACTGTTACAGGTCACAAGTCAGGTAAGTAATGAAGTGAGCGAATCCCAGCAGGTCAGTAGCTGAGTTCACCCGTAATTTGAACAGGTCGACGACCGGAAGTCTTGCCTGCAGTCTTTCAGGTACCACTTACCAGTCTTTGAGTACCAGGAACCAACTAGGAAACATCATTTGAATAAATAATTCAATCTCCTGCAATTTATATGGTGATTTTAATTTTGTTCATTCAAAAATATATAAGGTTATTTTGCTGCGGCCATGGGCAACTTGCCCAATAAAGCAAGCAAATAAGATTTCGATGAATTGATTGTAAAATCAGAGATTGCAGCATTTTTGTTAATGTTTGGCTTGATGGTTTACACAGAAGCTACATTTGCCAGATTTTGAAAGTGAGAATAATTCTTCTGACTAAGTTATTCATTAATTCCCTGCTAACAATTTAGATGAGTTTTTATTTCTTCAGGAAGAAAGCTTATACAAGTGCTAAAAAATGTAGTGTAACAAATTTTTAATAGTTTTTATTTACGATAAAAGTCATTATTGTGACACATAGTGAGTGATAATAATTTCCGTCTTATTTTAGATTTTACGGAAAACTGCTCTTTTTACGTAAAAAAACTAAAAAAAAATAATACGACAATTTTTAAATTTTGCGACGAATCTATTTTTTCCTGACAACAATTTTACAATAAAATTGATCACTTTTAAATTTTTCGACAAATTTGCAGTGTTTCCTACAAAAAAAGTAAAATATCTCTGACAAATTTTGAATTTTACGACAGACAAGTCGTTTATACGACAAAGACTTGAACACTGTTGTGTTGCGGTGCAGAGTGCACCAACGCTAAGAAAAATGCATTGCTTATTCTGTCCAAATACTGACACACTTTCTGCACATAGCTCTGATGCACTCTTTTATTTCGCCGGGCTGAAATGTGTTTAAATGTCCCACACAAGAACAAAAGTGCATCGCTATTTGGACAAAGTCTCAATCATTCCTCTGAGTGTAGGAAAATCAATGTCTTGAAGCCTTATTCATGCAGCGTGCTTCTTGACGGAGATATCGTGCTGAGAGTCTAAGCCATGTTTTACTTATTTAAAAAATAACATTCCATCACAAAAGTGGTTGATATCAACGTAATTTTCAAAAGAAACGTTGACAGAAATATTAAGCCCTGCATTGACAGGGTTTAAGAATGAATTTACACACACTAGATGAGCCATATTTTCAACGAAAATAATTACAAAATTTCGGAGCTTGCACGTATTATTATAGAAGCAAAAGTTTATTTGTAAATTTGCATTTGTATATTTGAAAAAAAAAATAATTTGTTGATTCATAAATGTCACGTCTAAGTTAGATAAAAAAACGGTTGAAATCGTGTCTCAGCATCAAAAGAAAAAGCGTGCGGAAAATGATGAAACTAGACTAAACATGAAACAGGACATTTATGAAGGACGCGCAATACGCTTGAAACGAAGTCACAATAAATACGACCAAAGAAAAGGTCTACCGAATGTCAAGGAACAAAATATCGACCCAAAAACAACAGACGTGACAATTTCCTCCAAGACTGGAAGATAAGAACTACAGGAACAGCACCAACAACACGAAGAGCACGAACAACACGAACAGCACAAACAACAACATGAACAGCACTAACAACATGAACAGCACCAACAACATGAGCAGCTCCAACAACATGAACAGCACTAGCAACTATACGAACAGCACAAACAACAACATGAACAGCACAAACAACATGAACAGCACAAACAACATGAACAGCACCAACAACATGAACAGCACAAACAACATGAACAGCACAAACAACAAAAACAGCACAAACATTACCATAGGAAGGGCTGTATGGCCGGTCAAGTGACCGCACGTGTCGCTCTACTTGAGCCTGCTGTTCTAAGTTACAATTTGAAGCCAAAAGCCATCACTCAGCTTAGGGGAATTATCCAGCTAGAAAGTAATGGAGAAAATTCTGCGTTAAATAACTTCACAAATGACTGACCTGCCAGACTTCTGGAATGCAATGAATGGCCCTAGCTTTAACCACGGCTACCGCAAGGGATTCGTAAAATTGTATAGCATAGATTACGGTACCGCCGCAAATGAAAATTTTTAGCTAATAAATCTGAAAAGTTCATAAATTATAACTATTTAAGGATTTTAATACGACCTAAATTTAGAGTTATCAATAACAAGGCTTAATTTCAAGCACTCGTAGAGCGGCAACATGTAATAAGACTATAAACCTTACAAGAAAATGAATCAAATTTATGAATGTATTACGAGCTGCTGCGCGCTCAGTATTATGCCTACAGTTTGCGTAGAATAGAATTATCTAATGGCGTGACTATAAGAGCTGAGAAAAAAATTGCGCGGAACTTTCCCGGGTATTTGTTTTTCTAATTAATATAATTTTATTCGATAGTATTGGCTTGGCTGCTGAAAATGCTTTTATCAATTCAGCTTTTGAAAATTCAATTCAGCAAATGCTTTTATCACTCACGTCGAAGACTAAAAAACTTCTACTGAAACGGCGCGTCTAGCAATCCGCTTCTAAACATTAATATTATTCTATTATTTATTAATTTATATTTATATTTTTATTCTAGTTAATTATTAAATAATATGGGGTTGTACGTTACAACCCAAGAGGGTGTAAAACTCTCATTAGTTAACTCATTTGTTATGTAGAACAGCATTTACAGACCACGAGCATCGAGTCCAGGTGCTCGAAATGGGAGCATCGCAGTGCGCAGAAAGCAGTGCATCCTAATAAACTAAACAACACAAATTATTGAAAACTTTTCGAAGTTGATTTTGAAGTAAAGTTGCACAGGATTGGATATGTGTAATTCATATATGATGTATAAATAAATGTATCTTAATATCAACCAGAAAGTAGTGTGATAGAAATAACAATGTATTTATTCAGGTGCGTATCCAATATATTTGACGTGAGAGGATAGGATTTGATCGAAATGAAAAATGATTGAAGTGTTACAAATAAATTATGTGTGATAGGCAAAATATCGTTCTTCCCGTGTTAAAACGATAGTATAATAGGCGATCAATGTTCTGTATAACAGGTGGGCTATTGAATGGATATTTATTTAGCTAGCATGCATTAATCAATGTACTTTTATTAACGTGATTCTAAAATTTTAGGGATTGATTGTCCATCCAGATAACTCCAGGGGCCGTATTATCAAAACTTCACAAGTACGCAAAATCGACTTAAGAGTGGCGTAGGTGCTGTCTTGATGACGTAACTCTAGAGGTGGTATTATCAAAACATTTGCGCGGGAAGATACGTAACGTAACTATACGCCTGCTCGGAGATGTCGTAAGTGGAGTTCCGCACAAGTTTAGAGTGTCTTATTTCACAAAGAACGTTTTAAAATGACACGGCACGATTACCCGTATGAAAAAATATCCTATACAGTTCAATTCACCCATTAACCATCTCTGCTTGTCCGTTTTGCTGCAGTGATATAAAACCTCAGCGACATCTGTCTGTCCAGAAGTCTTCAGAAGCCACAAAAGGAGCACTTGACTGGGAGCTGCAGTCCTCTGCCAACTGCCAGCAATTCCTTGAAGGAATTTTACGAGATGCTGGCACCCACCAGACCACCCAGGCCGCCCATGCCTCCGTTTACGGCAGGTACGACGACAGCCTCATCTCTCCCGAGCACGAGCGAGCCAAAACCCTTAACGAGTGAACATTTATTTCATTTGTTTCATTATTTAACACATAAGATACATACTGATTTTATTCGTGGTTTTGAAAAGATTGAAAAAGTTTTAATTATACGTTTATTTTTTAGAACAAAACACATATGGATTTGATTTGAACTTCTGAAAATATTGGCGAAATTTTAATTAAATTTATTTTTTAGATCCGAGGAGAAATTTTAGTTTTTTGTGATGAGTTTTTGAATTTTTGAAAATTTAATGTGTCGGAGATTCATACCAGGTATAGATAACACCCGTGTCAGGCACAAGCAGGTGAAATTCTGTTAAAAGAAATTGATAAGTATTAAAAAAGTTTGTGTTATAAATCACAAAGCAGCCTCATTCAAAACGCTTGTATACTAGTATGTCTTCACCTAAATCTCATTCAAAATCAGCAATTCGACCACATATACATTATTTTATGTTACACTCTTATGGCATTCCTGTAGCGGAGATACGCACAACTTTTTTAGCAGATAAAGTCATACGTCATCGAAGGAGTGTTGTTTTTTGCCCACTTAATCGTTTGTGGGGATAAGCTTCATAAAAAACTGGGCCTGATCTATTTGGTGCTCGGAGTGAGCAAGCAACGCAGATATTTTGTGTGCCGGGCAGCCTTCACAAGCGACAAACTCGGAGCTGCCGAGCACGCTTCTTCCGTGATACTGGAGTCCCATTAGGGTGGGAGTGGAGGGAGGGAGTGGAGAGATTGAAGAGGAGGGAGTAGAGGGAGTTGGGAGTGGAGGGAGTTGGGAGTGGAGGGAGTTGGGAGTGGAGGGAGTTGGGAGTGGAGGGAGTTGGGAGTGGAGGGAGTTGGGAGTGGAGGGAGGGAGTGGAGGGAGTTAGTGGTGTAACACGACTATTTCTAAAACGTGTGCGTTTTACATCAAAACGCATGCCCGGTAAAGAATTGTAATCAATTTCTTATTGTTTTCTAAAGATTGTTTCGAAGTCGAGTAACATCGTTACAGATAAAAATTACTAAACTTCTTTTTAATATACGACTCAAAACATAGTCAATTCTGATGATGAATTAAGTTGAATTCGAGAAAGTAATGCTTAAATTTTAGGTCAAACGTGACTGAAAGTAACTTTTGATGAATATATAAGAAATAATGAACAAGTTTCAATCACTATGTTCGAAAAAAACATAAGGGAACTATGCTAATGTGATTAACCAGCCCCCAATTAAAGTTGCGTGGCTAGAACATAGGGATAGAGCAAACTTTGAAACTATACACGATGCTTCTCTGCTGCGGCGTTTCTTAAGGCCTATTGCCTTGATTTAAAGCCTCGTTCACGTTGAGTATCGCCCGCGGCTGTTGTACAGCATCAGACAAGCATGGGTTTCTCTTCCTTTCCCCCTTCCCCACCCATTACACCCATCCCACACCCATTACACCGCGCCCCACCACCCCGGCAATCCAGCAGAAACCAAAGGCCTCGGCGAGCGGGTAATGAGCCCACGGAAGACCAAAGCCACAAACGAAGGCCACGATTTCGTCGGACGCCGACAACCCAAAATGAATTGCCTCGCGCGCAGCACACGCGAGAGCTTGAGACTTGGGCCGAGTAAGTCGTAGTTTGGACGAGTTTTGTGCCAGCGCATGCGTGGATGTCACAACCTATGGAACTTTATAGGCGTCTAGTCCCATAAACATAAGGGGAAGGCGCATATCAAATCCAATGGCGCTTTATAGGCATCTAGTGCTACAAAAATAGGGAGAAGGCGCCTTGACGCAATAGCGAGCTCAAAAACGATCGGTTAGTCAAACAGTCTCGAGTTTTCATTTTAAAGTTTCGAGTATCAGTCTGGATTTTAAATTAAGAAATAAATTTTTATCAAATTTAAATATTGTCATAAATGTAAGTAGAAAAAAGTCAGGGAACTAGAATGAGTTTGTTTCCTGAAGCCTGGACGCTATTTCGAGGGTCGGGTCATTAGGAAGCAGAGTCGTGACAGGAAAACACGATTTCACATCAGGAGATGGAGCAGCAATGATGGATTTTAAGCTCACTTGTGGCATTTCTGATTGCTCACGTTTTCACTTTCCAGGCTATAGAAGCGTTCTAAAAACGCGTTAAAAATAAATTAGTATGATTGTTTGTGAGAATCCAAGTATTTTAATTTGGAATTTATAACTTCACTTTGAAATTTGGAATTTGGAATTTATAACTTCACTTTGAAATTGCGCTTTATGTTCCAAGATCTAGGATGGATTGTCAACAATTATATAACTCTAATTAATACTCTTACAAATGTTTACTTGATATTTGTTCATGCGATTACCTGTCTTGACAAAATCTACGAAAAAATATTAATACAATAGTAAATTTCACAATTCGAAGGACAAAACCCTGAGGATCCAGTTTGCCGAGGTGGACGACGTCATATCTTACACAATTACAGACTAGTACCAGTTTGCTACGATCAGATAGAGCAAAAAAACATCATGACAATTATTATGCGATAGCTTGGCTGATAATCCGACACACGGCCGCTCAAAAACACACAACACACGTCGTATTTTCAGGATAAGAACGATGGGTCCATCGATAATGGGCTTGACCGAATATAATTATGAACTGTCTTATAAGAATACGGTTCGAGAGGCAGATCAGACAAGTTTTATAACATGAAACTAACAATGAATTTAACATAAAACTCATAATGAATTTGACATAAAGCGGAAAGATTGGTTGAAGCTTAAGTAATGTCCAGCACTAAGGTAGGAAGAAAGTTTGCGTTTTCATAATTTTAAATTATTGCGAGATTTTGCTGAAATTAACTGGCAAAACTTTATAAATCTCATTGAAAAAAAAAACGGAAGAAGCGTTTTTTCAATTCAAGACTTTCTCTCAATTCAAGACTTTCTTTCAAATTAGTTTCGTACATACATGAATTCATCGAGTTTCGTGAAAGTCTTACAAACAAAGCCAAAAGGAAACGTAAGCGAATTCATACGCAAATGTGCGGGATCACGTCGTGCTGAAGAGAATAGACACGAAGCTCTAGAACTTCGTCGCTTTTTAATATTCATGAGAGAATTCGAGTCGGTGGAATCGCACAAAGTATTTAAACTGAAATAACCCCCAAAAAATAACCACAGTAGTGAGAGGAAGGAAATGCCACGAGGGCTAATTATGAACAGACCGAATATTTTTATAATTTGAAATTCGCTAGGAAAAGTTCGTCTGAGAAATAAATCTTGTTTATTATTTTTTTTTCATTTTGAAACCAGCATCAAGCCTGTCACCGTATAAATACTGTATATCAGGACTTGAGGGACTCGTATCCTGAATATTTATCGTGTCGGAATGCTGTTTAGACCTGAAAATTATTTTAATTTGGAAGCTAAGAAGCTTTGGAAATTTTTTCAAGCTTTGGAAAATTGGGAGATGAGAGAATTCGATAACAATTATAACTATTAGATTTTTACAATGGTAAATATAGATAGTTACAGCTACAAAATAACAGGGATTTCTGATCCCGTTGTACGCTGGGCTGCCCTAGATGCTAGTAAAAAAATAAAGTCTGGTTTATTATTTATTTTACTATCACTATTATTTACTATTTTAGTTACTATTTTGAGCTCAACATAAAAAAGGTCATAAGCGAATTTAAAACATTATAAGATTTTCATTGAATAATTCTCTGACGCAGGCTATTTTAGCTCATTCTTTTCCGAACATAACTAGAAAGTTAATAATTCTGTACAATTATTTTCTCGGATAATTTGTGAAAAGAATCCCTAATCTAGTAGCTGAAAATTCTAATTAGTTAGTCCTCATACAGGTCTCAGTGCAGCACTAATTAAGTGATCAGTAAGCACCAGGTATCACACGTATATACTTGTGCCATGTTCTAGTTAAGAACTGCAGAGCATCACACATATTCGATACCAGCGAGAATTTCAGCTCGTTAGAATCTTCAAGCTTCACAAACTTTAATGTGAAGCATAATTTCAGAGCTGCAGCGCATCTCTGATATATTCGATATCAAAGAGTATTTGGACACTTGTGAGGATGGATGGTTACTTGGTAATCATAGAGCACCGTAGGCTCTAATTTAAAGAATAAATTGGTAACTGCAACGCATATTAAGTAGCGATCCCTAAACTAACATTTGAGAGCACATTTATCCTCTGTGTATAGAAAATAAAACTCAAACTTTCTATTATGCGCTTTGAAAATCATTACATAATTTTTATTTGCAAAATGAAATTTGAGCTGCTCAAGATTTTTCGACTGGAAGTATCACCCTCTGTTAGTAGTTTCCAGTTAAAGCTTTTCGTCCGTCATTATCAAACCAAAGAAGAGTGATTGACTTTCGGTGATGAAAGTGGAACTTTTTACAGCGCAGTCTGATTATTTCTAATGGGCTCTTCCCTGCATAATTCAAGCTTCAAGGGGTTGAAGCCCAGTCTGATTATTTTTAATGAGTTCACACGTGTATATTCAAGCTTCAGTTAGACCTCAGCAAAAAGCAGACGCATATCAATGCTGAGCGTGATATGCGAGGCACTGCATGAGTTCAAGCTCGAGTTGAATCGTTGAGTTCAAGCTCGATACTGCACCAGTTGGCCCAGTTCACAGAGCTTCACTTAAGCAGCTTAGCAATCAAACTTTCACTCAGCTTAGAACTTGGGAACGTTATTTTCTTCGCTAAGCTCCTCGCCTTGTAAGTTCAATCGTCATGGCATTCGTGACTCCTATGAAGAATGAACGTCCTTTGATCGGGCGGTCTGATCAGATTCTGAATGCACGTTAGTTTGAATTTGTTTCTATTTAAATCCCAAGGCGAAGGGAGAACGAGAAAAGTATTGAACGATTCCAATACAGAGCGCACAAAAGGTTTAATATTCAAGATCATGTCATGTCATTAAAGATGAAATAATTAACTTTCACTATAATAAACAACGGTCGTAATGAAAAATTAGATGAAAAATTCAAACTTTTTGTATTAGGGACAAAGCTCAATAAAATATAATCGAGAATAGAATGCATCAACTATAAACATCTAAAGGAAAAAATTTTTAACAATATTTTGTAGCTCAATATTGATATCGATCACATTGTTTACACTTTAAATTAGATTCAATTCAAACCCTTCAATATCTTACATTCTATTTATAATTATGGGTAAAATTTTTGCTTTACTGTTTGTAAACGAAAGAAAAACATATTACCGAACAGGACGACAAATTTTCAAAATTGTCTATATTTAACAACTGAACGACCGCTAGGTCACCACAGGTTATACACGAGAGCTTCGTGCAGGACGACGCTGCCTCGAACGCTGAATTTCTATCATCAAAAGCTGTGCTTCGCCAGCCCCGCTCTACCGTGCCCAATGTGATGTCACGCTCCATCGTCACGCTTCGTCCTAGCTCATCTACTCTTTATTGCTGCCCTTAATTCCTACGCCATTCCGAGTCTCGACCTTGCTTGTGATTCTTACCTTTGCTTGGATCAAGTTCGTGATGATCGATTCAATAGTATACACGACGTCTTAAACAATGATATTTGTTGGATTTTCTGCGAAACTCTTTACGTAATGTGGATTTTCACTAGCTCTATAATAAATATACAATGGAATCAAGTGGATAAATTTTCTCTGTGAAACGGAGAATCTTTGTAATTTGAAATGACAAGTACTAGTGAGCTCTCAAGCGTGAAAGTAAACTACTTCTATCAGTTCAGTTTTGTTACTTACGACAAACACATTATCTTGAAGTAATCAAACGGACGATCTGACGTGCTGGAGACGACTGAACTCGACAGAGATTTCACAATGCACCGTTGCCATCGAGCCACCAGAAGATACAAGTATCCGATTGATAAACTTCTAAAATAAATGCGACTTTCACAAGCTGCTTAACAGTACGAACAGCCAAACTTGATACGCTCAGCGCACTCTTGATGCTGTAATTGCACCACATAGCGCAATTATTGCCCAAGATTGAGACACATCTCGGGAGAATCATAACTATTTTTCGGGTGGGTGACTTAATTTTTTATGTTTTGTGTGACTTGCTGCAGCTTTTGTGAAGGCATTACAAAAGTTTTGTTGTGAAAGAGTCATTAATAGAAATTTGTCACCTCAGTGATATTATAACAGTAATTTTGTATATAAAGCTTTGAATTGTAACAAAACTATTACAGATTTACACCGATTTAATTTGAACAAATCATTATTATCGGCAAAATATCACTAGATTTTTTTTGCTGCCGATATCAGTAAATTGCTTATTTAATTTAAGCAAATCATTATTATCGGTAAAATGTCACTAGATTTTTTTACTGCCGATATCAGTAAATTGCTTGCTGCCGATATCGCTAAAATTTAACTCTTCTGTCAACAATGACTAAACTATTAAAATTTCAAACTTGAATAGACTACTTGGTCGTGGACGGTCTCACATTTCTGAGCTTCGCTTTAAAATGCCTCCGCCTTTTGTCGGGGCGCCGCTTTGCTCCATAACTTTTATAAAGGCGCTGGAATGCAGCGTCTTAAAGAAATGTTCGCCTCTTGAACTGCCAACTTTACTTCAATGGAAGCGCGGAGTCTTTGATGCTATTTAGCGTGTACAGAGGCAGGCTTGCCAACATGCACAGCAACGTGTAAACAACACCGGTACATTATTCACCTTGGGGAGTGGATTACCCATTCAGTGTAGTGAATTCATTAAATATGTAGGCTATACATTTGGACAGAATGAAATAGAAGTGGATATGGGAGTGGCTGGCATTTTGTATTTCGACGCTTGAGGATGCATGCATTCAGTCCTTGATTTGTGTTGTTGAATTTGGGTCAAAAGTTCAGGGATAAGTACCGTATTATTTTCCATTTGGAATTAAAAAGTGAAAATTATTCTCAAGGTATATCGCTTGAGGCATTCGTACAATCAAATTAAATAATATGTCGATATCAAAAACTAATTAAAGTGGATAATTATTACGTTTTCCTATTGCATGAAATTTTCCCGCATACCATGAATTACGCAACGAATGCAACGTTACGTATGGATCCTTATATAGTATAGAACGAAAAAAAATTCAATAACCTAATAAGAAAATATAAAGCTTGGAAAAAAATTGAGCAAACTGAATATTGCGCAAAAACTGGAAGCTCTCACTGGACGCAGGATTTGTTCAGATAAGCATAATTAAGATAAATTTCGTCTAAGAGATGGCAAAACATACCCCGCAAATACTTCCAGGTATTAACTTACGAACTTTCTGATGAATAAGTCTTAAGTAGTGATTGTGATTTAGTCCACAAATGTAAGAGCAATTCATAAAAAATGATGTTTTCGCATCAAATGTTGTGCCTCTCATTAGGAACAATAGGTCGACTGATTGTGAAGCCAAGAATAAAAATTATAAAATGCTGAGGTAAAGCCACTGAAATAAAATCTTCGTAAAGTTTTTCTTAGATGGGAACAAAAAGTACATAAAAATCTATAAAACTATTGCAATTCCCTATTTTCACAGCAGAAGGGCAATGCAAAATATAATGTAAAACTATTAAACATAGGATTCATGTTAGCCTCAATTACTTAAAAATTGAAAAAAAAAATTTTTGGATTGAAAAATATTTTTTTTTTGCATTTTCAAGATGGAGACCTCCATTGCCTTCTCAGCGGTCAGGCTTGGAGGGCCGCAATGAGAAGAATTTGGGTAGAGAAGAGCTTATTTGGCTTCAGTTGAGAGCGCTCTTTTATGTTCTTTTTTCCTATGGATGACTTTTCATAACAAAATGAAGCGGTGAATTTGATACGCCTTGAATTGAAATGCAAAAAAAACTATGGAAAAGGTACAATTTAACTTGAAGAAGACAAAATTGCTAAAAAGAAATTTTAAATTCATAAGAAAATTTCAAAATCTATAAATTATTTATGTTTTTACGAAGTGTAGGAATGCCATGATTGAATTTGACTGGGACAATTGCCTCAGAAAGTATAAGTTTCCTTAAATCAGTAATCATCGAAATCAATTCAGGTAATACCTGCACGGAGTGTGAGTACGCGAAAAAAATATGAGTCGCGCAGGTATATTTGGCCCATTGAAGTTCTGCTGAATGAAGACCAAGCAAATCTGGAATTTACGATCTTGTAGCTCAGCGGACGAAACGTTACAAGTCTGGGAGGTTGTGAGCGTGGGAAGATCCCATGAGTGTCAATGAATTACCTTATATTAATATAATAAATAAACTTTACTATAGTAATGTTATCACTATTATTAGGGATCTAATCACAAATGATTCGGGATTTGACTTCTTGGCAACTTTGGTTTTATTAAGTGATTTGTTACTGGACTTGGCATTAAAGCTTGTGTTGGATGAAAAATTCCCCTCAAATCTAATCCTAATGCACGAGTAGTGGTTTGGACTAAAAACTACATTAAAAAATTATTAATATTTAAATAACTGAACTTGTCACTGACAACACTTATAATACTAACTGAAGTCACTCCTCGTCCAGGTAGAGCTCTCCAATGACCAGTTCTCATAAGCCGTCAGAGACCACAGCGACTAAATCAACTGTGGTGAGATCATTCACATGTAACTCTGTCTCTGCCAGCCTATCTTACATTTAACTCTGTCTCTGCCAGCATCTCTTACTCTAATTGAATATTAACAAATGCACGCAATTGATCTGTGTCAGCAGTCAGTGCCACTCGATTGCACAGTTCTCACGCCGTGCGTATGAAGCGTGGGTTTTGTGTAGATGAAATTATGATGTAAAGTTTATTACAATATAATTTGAATCGTTCAATGTGCTTAGGATGACGCAATTTATAATATATAATATTGAGGAAGAGTTACGACTCTGAGCCCTATATGTCCATTCAGATTATTTCAGTTAAAAATATGCATCGCACTCAACTATAAACGCTGTTGAATATTTTGCCATTTCCGCTTGTATGCTTAATTAAGCTATTTTTAAAAGCTAATTTTCGAAACTTTGAGAAAAATGTACAATTATTTTGTCTGTTTTTTTAAGCGGCTTTTAGTCATGAGAAATTTTTATGCAGTAGGTTAGAAATTTTCATGCACTTTATACAGTAGCTATTGCACTAGTATGCCTCTACACCAGCTAGTACACTAGCGTACCTGTACACTAGCAAACGCACTTATGTATCAGAGAGGTCGCACAATCAAAAGTAGTTACGAGTTCTTAACTCTGTCAGCCAATCAATTTCGGCTTCCCAAGCTAAGCCAACCAATCACAGACGTAAGCCAACCACTCACAGACGAGAAATCGGGTGATACATGCACTTATAGGCTGCTATGCATACTTAAACCAGTTTTGATAGTGCTGCCTCTCTTCACTAGCTAGTGTACAAAGGCCACTATATCTAGTTTACCTGTACAATAGCAAGTGTACAAGTAGGCAATGTACACTATTTGATGTACAAGTGTGTGCATTATGAAGTGCGTGTTAAGAAAGTAGAGCGAGCGTGACGGAAACCTTGACGATTATATCAGGTGGCAGCAGCGCTTCAGGAAGCAACTGGCGCTGTGAGCGTATCGCTTCCAATAGCTGTAATTTACACGCATGTTTTGCTGTGATATATTGCAGTTACTGCCATGACTGTCGTTATATATAAATTCGCTGTAAATAAAAGTTTACCACACTGAAAGAGATTTGCTGATCGTAGGCAGATTAAAACGGAAACAAAAAATGATGTAATT
Organism: Hyalella azteca; assembly: GCF_000764305.2. Lineage (NCBI taxonomy): Eukaryota > Metazoa > Arthropoda > Malacostraca > Amphipoda > Hyalellidae > Hyalella > Hyalella azteca. The sequence continues at coordinate 99,978 of NW_025935956.1, read as the reverse complement.
GATGAAGATTTTAGCAAAAAAAAGACTTTGGTGCGTTTTACATGCAAAGACAAATTGCTTGCTGCCTATAATTCAATCATCATTGATAATAATAATTTCTATTTGACAGATAAAAACAGTTCGAGAAGAACGAATAATTTCTTAACCTTGCTGGTTATAGTTGGTCTGCCAAGACTCCTCGGTACCCGAGCAAAAGCTTCTCACGGTTATTACTGTTAATTGTGGCCACATTTAGAGGTTGGTTCATGCCGTGAACAAAAACCATAAATGAACATATATATAGCGTGAAATGGGAACACGAATAATACCTCTTGTAGGTCTCAAGGACTCAATTGTGGTCACTATCGTGGCGGAGAGAAAAGATAACCCGCAAGAAAAGATTTCTTAACGATTTTTCTCTGAGCACTCAAATTAGTTATAAACCGAAATCATACGTGGTGGGAGAGACTTCGATTTGCACGTTTTCAATCACAATCACATGAGGTAAGGAATAGTTAAAATTTTATGTTACGAATAGAAATAATAGGCGGTGATATATATCTAAATTTTATGCTATAAATCATAATCAAATACGTTGATGGATAGTGTTAATTTATTGAGCCGAGAAAATTTGCAATTAAAGTAGCTACGCAAATACCTTAGAGAATGGCCAATTAATTTCTGTAAGGAATAATAATGACCTGATAATATAATATATAATTTTTTATTAATAATGATAATATTGTCTTAATTAATTAATGAGTTATAACGAGTGTTGCTTAATTATTTCATAATAATTATATTTTATAATTGATAAGTTTATTTTCCATTATTGCCTTACGTACACTCGAAGAAATTCTGAGCAGCTTACACGTATTCAGAGAAACGTTGAGGTTCTTCTGATGTTATCTGAGTTTGTGATAAAAGTAAAGCGATTCCTGAGTAACATACAGACGCGGGGCTTAAAAGAAGCAATAACTTAAACGACGCAACCGCAGGGCGACAGCGGCATAGGGGCTGAACTACGTACAGTCGTGCCTAGTATACCTTCACGTATCTTGATGAGTCTTGACGTGTCTTGATGTGTCTTGACGTGTCTTGATGTGTCTTAACGTGTCTTGATGTGTCTTGACGTGTCTTGATGTGTCTTGACGTGTCCTGACGTATCTTGACGTGTCTTGACGAGTCTTGACGTGTCTTGAGTCTTGACGTATCTTGACGTGTCTTGACGTGTCTTGACGTGTCTTGACGTGTCTTGATGTATCTTGACGTGTCTTGACGTGTATTGATGTGTCTTGACGTGTTTTGATGTGTCTTGACGTGTCTTGACGTGTTTTGACGTGTCTTGACGTGTCTCGACGTGTCTTGACGTGTCTTAACGTGTCTTGACGAGTATTGACGCATCTTGATGTGTCTTGACGTGTCTTGATGTGTCTTGACGTGTTTTGACGTGCCTTGACGTGTCTTGACGTGTCTTGACGTGTCTTGACGGGTCTTGATGTGTCTTGACGTGTCTTGACGCATCTTGATGTGTCATNGTGATTGTCATGTGACCAGACCCAAGGAGGAGCCGTGATTGCCATGTGACCAGACCCAAGGAGGAGCCGGCATCGCGTGCCATGTCGCTGCTCATCTTCTGGCTCTTGTCTGCCAGCGGACCTCACACAGAGCAGCCTCGCGCAAGCAAGGAACAATACTTCAATTCAATTCTTTTCCAATTACAGTCGGAAATATATCACTTCTTTGTAAAATACAGAAAACATAATTCAAACTTATACTGTAAGGATGATGCAGCAGGTGATTAGACGATGATGAATATAAATCGTTAATGAAATTCTGGATATAATGGATTGAATTGATAAAAAATTCTAATAGTGGATAGTACTCCAAAGAAATTCACACGTTTTGCCCTCACATTTTAGCCATCCGTCATAAGTACGAAACTCATTTTATCTTCGTGGGCGAGGCGAGAAGCGTGTGACCGAAATCTCTGCCGGCCGCCCATGGCAAGAACTTAATTGCCGTGCACTGCATGGGATAAATGCAGGTTTCAGAATATTCAAAAAGCTAGTCATAGTATGAAAAGGTCATTGAGACTAATCTAATGATGTATAACACAAGACTTCACCATGGGCGCTTTGCCCCGTGACACGCGTGGGCCCGTTGCCCCCACTAGGTATCATTTCAATTTATGTCGTGTCAACATTTTATTTTAAAAGCTAATAATCTAAACTTGATCTCAAAATTATCCCTATAAATATTACTTTGAAAAAATAATTCACAGTAATTTCAAAAGCTTCATCTATAGTAATCGAAAAAAACTTTATTTAGCGGCAGAAAAATTTTTATCTGGACTAAAACAGTTATTCGCAAAGAACTTAATAATGCAAACACTTAGCAAAACGTAAATCCGTACACTTCATCCTAGTGAAACTGTCGACCGGCGGTAGAGAACACGGACCAATATATGCCATACTTAGCGAGAAACCCGCTATGGGCCCATGACCCGCAGTGGGCTCGCTGCCCCATGTTACCCTACTGTAAGGATGATGCAGCAGGTGATTAGACGATGATGAATATAAATCATTAATGAAATTCTGGATATAATGTATTGCATTGATCAAAAACTCATATAATGGTTAGTACACCAACGAAATTCTCACGTTTTGCCCTCACATTTTAGCAATCCGTCATAAGTACGAAACTAATTTGATCTTCGTGGGCGAGAAGCGTGTGACCGAAATCTCGGCCGGCCGCCCATGGCAAGAACTTAATTGCCGTGCACTGCATGGGATAAATGCAGGTTTCAGAAGCACGTTGAGAAAATATATGTGGAGCTCCCACGCGTCAAGTTGTGTTTATTTCAGATTTTCAATACGATAGCTTTAAGCTTATTTGTTGGTAAATAACAATGAAGCGTTATTTTCGTGACTGTGTTTTAATTTGATGTTCACGATGAATTTAAATATCGTGATAGCATTAATGAGTTAACATCGATAAATATTAATGAGTAATAGATTTGGGTTCAAAATGTTAGGTTGAGTGGGAGTTGCAGATGAAAGACTTATGCAAATGTACGTAAACTCTAAAATTTTCTGGCCTAATTGTATCACCAAAAAGTGAAATGTAATTTAATATATCAGTTTCTTTAATTAAATTGTAATTAAGTCTTTTGTACTAAACTTAACTATAATTAGATTCTTACGACACAGACAGGCATGCCACTGACACGTAGGCTACTGTCAAACTTGTCATAGGCATGGAATGCCACAGTTAGGCATACCAATGAGGCATTCTACTGTCAGATTTGTCACAGACTTGCATACCCCTGACAGGCATGCAACTGTCAAACTTGCCACTGATAGACTTTCCGTTGACAGTCATGCCACTAAGAGGCATGCTAATGCCAGGCTTGCCATTGGCGGCAAGCCACAGAAAGGCTTGCCACAGGCGGGCATGCCACTGAAAGGCTTGCCACAGACAGGTATGCTACTGTCAGACTTTCAACAAACAGGCTTGCCACAGACAGGCATGCTACTGTCAGATTTGTAACAGACAGGCTTGCCACTGACAGCCATGCCACTGACAGAGTCGAGTAGGTACCCTATATCTGCTCTCTGACCTCACAAACAATGAAGAAACGACAGTTGTTCCTAAGTGAAATTTGAAGACAAGTCAGTGACGGCCTTCGGTTGGCCGTGAATTACAGCTTCCCATTATTTCTTCGTAACTTTCAACAACATCGGTTTAGAGAATCACACGCTGCGTTGCAGAAAGAACTCTACTGGCAGATACCCTCAAATTTATCACGGTGGTTGTAAGTTTAATGATGAAGTCTGAGAGAAGAAATTTGGTCGTTTGGGTTGAGGTTAGACGTATTCAATAAGCATAATAGTAGGTGAAAAGATTAGATCTATGCAATAAGGTTAGATGTCTGCAACATCGGCAGAGGTAGGAGATAATGTTAGATATCTTGGATAATGGTAGATGTACGTGAAATAGTTAGACACCTATGAAAAAGGCAGATATACGCGATAAGATTTATGTGTTATACGTAAATGTCAGACACACGATATACTCGTAATGCAAAGCAACTGTGATCCGGCAAGGTTGAAAGCTCGGATACCAATTAATATTTTTTTTTCATATTCTGTCGCGGTTTGATGCGGGTTAATTTAACCGCGGTTTAACGTTACTGAGATTTACCCGCGACAAGTCCGGTACATTTTCGGCAAATTTTATAATAACCGCTTAAAATATTTTCAAGACTATTTACTCCTTTGTTTGAGAATATTTTAACTGTTTTCTATTATATTCAAGTTTTACGTTAAAATGCAGTAGTATGGAATCAATCTTATTCTTACTTCGAGAATTATACCCAACTCAAATTTTTTGTATATATCTGGAATTGGTAATTAAATAAAAATTAAAAAAAAATAAATCCGCGGCGACGCAGGAAACCGAAAGGTCGGCGTTGGCTTCCGTCCAATTTTCTCACGTGAGCGCCGAGCTCCGGCCGAAATTACGACATTGTTGTGCGCCACATTTCCTTCTGAGCCACATTTCGCCATGCGCCACATATCGCCAATTGCGCCACACTTCGTTGTGTGCCACATTAAGCATGTCCGTGTTTTGCTGTGAGGCACATCCCCTAGTGCGCCACATTTTGCTGTCCGCCACATTTCTTTGGTTGCGTCATTTCCTTGTTCAACACATCTCGCCGTGTGCCACATTTGCTTTGAGGCACATTTTTTTGTTTACTCCATTTTTCGTTGCACCACATTTTGCTTTGCGGCACATTTCTTTATTTGCAAAATTTCGTTGTGTGCCAAATTTCGTATTGCTCCACAATTCACCACGAATTTCAAGCAAGAATCCAAATCGCGGAGTCGAGACGACGACCGACGCACAGTGGCACGTCTGAGACGTAGAAGCGGTGCGTAATTATTTCTTAACTCCCACAATGTTTGGGTTCAGTATTTTATTTTTATTTAAAAAGTTATTCGTGTGGTCGGTAGCTCCGTGAATAATAAACCAGTGATTAGTGATTTCTTTTGAATAATAAACAAGTTAACACAGCTAAATAAATCTGAAGTATCTTGTTTTTTTTTCTTCGAGTTTTTGTCGGGTTTGCCTGCGTCCCCAAATACTAAAGCAATAATGGCTTCTAAATACCAGCTTTGTGAATCAAGGTTTGATTTGTTTCAAATTAGAGTAAGAACAAGCTTGATAATAAGGCGCCCAATACAGGTAAAAACTCGTACGAGGAAGAGATAATAAGCTGAACAAAAAGATAAACTATCATCAGCTCGGAGTACTATCAAGATTATTTTTGAGAACTTCAAAAAGCACACATTGAATACGCGAACATTGAAGCGTTATAAAGAAAGATGCACGCACGACAAAGAAGTGATGCGAGTTCGATAGAGAAACAATTTGTACGTGATGTGCAAAAATTTGTACCTCAGTGTAACAAAGTAATGCCCAGCCAGCGGCAGAACTTTAATTGCAGCGCGTGATCACGTCGGATTGATCGTGGCTTTGTTTCCACGTCTCGTCGTCCCGACAACATCGTACCCCAACGACGCCGGTAATTATTAACCGAGCTCATCACAAAGATTTTATTTTGGACTTTAAGTCATGATTTAAGTTTTTATCTGAGTTTGTAGTTCATATTTTCAACAAAATTCAGGCACATTGACGAGGTTATGTAATTTTACTTAATTTTATTTACTAAATATTGATTATTTGAAGTCGAGTCTTCTAGCCGCGGCATGCGAGAGCACACAAGCGCCGCCCTGCATTTGGGTTCAGAGGCCCAGACTTGCCGAGTCACGCGCCGCTTGCTGGGCTCCAACCTCACTCACTTCTTCGCCTGGGTATTAAAGTGTCAGTCGACTCAACCTTCGTAGGAATAACATTAAATTGATCGCAATAAATCGAAAATTTGATCCACTTTTGAGGCGCCCGCATTCTGGATCGTCAGGGCACTAGCATTTAATATCAAATCAACGCCGTCGCCGTAGGAATAACGCAAACCCGGCAACGAGATATCGGGACCTTGATCGAGTTTTTTATGTCTTTGTTTTGCGGGCAAAATCTAAGGTATTGATAGAACGCCGCGGGGTAAATTGCCTCGGGAACCTTCCATCAGATCGTCGCAATGGTATGAACCTCTCGAGAAAATGAAAACACGTCACTGCAATTATGCTCGTCTGGGCGCAAGCAGTCGAGTGTGTCCGTAAGAATAACATTTGTGCAGCAATAATTTTTACAATATTGAGGGCATTGAACGTTCCAAAACGCTAAAATTTTCGCCCATTATTTCTCCACATTCTAGTACGATGGAACCTGATTCTTTCGTCGATCCTTCGTTCAGGTTCGAGACGATCAAGCTCGTGAAATCGTTGATGGAAGACCGTGAGATGCTATATATACTTGTGCATATAATTGAACATCAACTTTATTCATACGTGCCTTGGGCTACTTAAAAAATATCTTGAAAGAGTATTCAGCCAATAAAAAGAAACTTTTAGGTTATTTTCACTAATGTCGTCACGCGACACTAAAAAAGCTGAACTTAAAATCCAGCGAAGATTCGTCAACTTTCGTTCTTCTGTTTCGAACAGAATATTTCGCGTTTGATCTTTAAGGAGCGTGAGAATCATTATGCTGAAACGTCGATGAACATCTTAGCTATACAGGATTAAATGAAGGGAGGTGCGATGAAGGTACTTGTTTGGGCTTAAGTGGCCATTGTTACAAGCAGCCGTTGCCATGGTTAAACGGTTCACGGAAGAAGGATTACAGAAAACGATTGCGGTCGACTTTCCAATGGCTTCAGGACAGATTACTTCTCTGGACGAGTCAAGACAGATGAATCTGTCTCTGTTGAACAAGATGAACGAGTCAAGATAGATGAATCTGTCTCTGTTGAACCTGTCTGGGCAGCTGAATCTGTCACTGTTGAACCTGTATGGGCAGATGAATCTGTCACTGTTGAACCTTTCTGGGCAGCTGGATCTGTCACTGTTGAACCTGTCTGGGCAGCTGGATCTGTCACTGTTGAAACTGTCTGGGCAGCTGGATCTGTCACTGTTGAAACTGTCTGGGCAGCTGGATCTTTCACTTCTGGATCTTTCACTGTTAAACCTGTCTGGGCAGCTGGATCTGTCACTGTTGAAACTGTCTGGGCAGCTGGATCTGTCACTGTTGAAACTGTCTGGACAGCGAATCTGTCACTCTCTAGTGAATTAACGATCATGTCAATGGCATGTATCAATTGACAATTAGTATGACAAGCAAATTTTGCAATTTATCGGAATTTCAGCAATATCTTTGTACGTACGTATCTTGGATATAAAAAATCTCAAATTCCTTCATTAAGCAGCCTAAGGGTATAAAAAGTTTAGGAGGCACTGATATATTTCAGCCCCAACCTTTGCCCCCTATAAGTCAATGCATTCAGTTAAGCGCTTTTAACCAATTTAAGATAATGGCCTTCCAACTCCACATCCTGCGATTGGATTTCAATTATATATCTTGCAAGTAATCTAGGAAAAATTTGTTAACACTAATCTTGGTGACTTTCTTGCTGAACCGCAATTTATTTCACTGGGGCACAAGTTCCGTCTACAATTATTTATATGTAATAATAGTAATTATTATTTTTATAGAAAAATTCGATAATTTTCTATCCTAATGACAAATAGAGATTTTAATGATAGGATTTTACCAAATCGGATTGAAAAGAATGACAGGAAAATTTTCAACTATAGCGAATACTGAAAGAAAAATTTTACCGATACACATCGTTCGTTGCCCCAAAAATTTGTGAAGGAAAATGAAGAGCACAATTGACAGAATAGTGAACTCGTTCTACACAATTTTTTTCCCGCACGACGCGGTCATAAAAAATTGTTCAAAAACAAAAATAACTTTATTTTTTTCTCAGACTGGCCAGAAGATGTCCTTCCTTTGTCCCGATCGGGCCCAGGCGAGGGTTCGTTTTTTCTGAACTTTTTTTACCGCACGGCTCAAGTAAATCGATTTAATAATGATAGATTAGCTGATCCTAAATCGGCTAATTATACGTGATCAAAAGACGCACGTGGTCCACTTGATTATGAGGTTGATGATTTAAAAACACGCGTAGAAAATACTAATAACAAATAGCAATTAATCAGGTGACTGATTACACGTTTATAATTGACACGTTGATGTCAGAGTATAGCTTGCACTGACATCCAGTAAACTGTTATTGTCTGCGTGTAACAGAAATTTTCACAAGAAAAAGCATTTATTTTAATGATTGTTATACAAACAATGACACAAGCCTTTGTTTATTTATTATCAAGCTTCCATCTGGCTAAATATGGACATCGTCATCATCACGTAATTTTCAAAGGACAATGGGGATGTTAATTTAACGATAACTTAGGAATTCAATGAGCAGGAGCCGGTAAGAAATACATTTAAGGGGTCCGTAAACGAAAATTTTTTGGAGTTGACAAAAAAAAAAAAGATGCCATCGTCATATGGTTAGCGATATTGAAATTCCAGCCTTCAAATTTTGACACAGATAAAATATTTCAGAACTATTAACACGTGAAAGCACAATATTAAACGCTGCATCACTAAAACGCAGGTTTATTTTGTAAGTGAATTTATACTTTAGCGCTTAAAGCAAAATCTTTGATTTCTTACAAATCAAATAAATTGGTTGATATGCACTTTGTTGAAGCTAAACTGTACGAGAGGATTTAATTTTTGATGCAACAAGTTTTTCAGAATCTACATTAAATAATAAGTTCTGCAATCATAGATAATCCTTTGTTTTCAAGAATTCAAAAGTATTAAATCAGTTAAGCCAATTTAGACATAATTGACAGTCAACAGCAAGTATTATCTCAAAGCACTGGTTTTATTTCACTTCACTACTTATCTATCTGTTTATTTCAGTTCACTAGTCATTTATCTATTTATTTTACTCTACTAGTTATTTATCGATTTATTTCTCTTCACTAGTTATTTATCTATTTATTTTACTTCAATAGTTATTTATCTACTGATTTCAATTCACTAGTTATCTATCTATTTATTTCACCTCAGTAGTTATTTATCTAATTTATTTCACTTCACTTTAACTTATTCACTAGTTTTACACAGTTTGTTTTAAATCAGAAAATAATGAAAGAACGTAAAAAGACTACACTTGCCAGCAGAATTCCATTGTCATGTAGGAAGTCATATATTATTACAATTAGAAGATAAATACCATATTTAATTTAGTATATGGTGGCTCTAATTAAATGTCAACACGCCGCTTAGAGCGAATTATCGTTACGCGCATGCCGAGCGTGTGTGTACGCATTCTAAGCATATAATGCATACACCAATCATACCAATCATATAGAGCATGAGCATACCGAGCAAATGCAGCATGAGCATACCGAGAATTGCTGAACGGCAATCACGGTCCGGAAATCGTCCCTAGCGAATATTAACAGTAAAACACTAATATCGGTCAAGAATATCCTCCTACTATGTGAACTAACTTTAACACGTTGAGTGCGGGACGACACACCGGTGGGTTGCAGGCTCTTTTTTTCCGGACAAATTCCGCAATTCAGTTTTTTTCAATTGCGTTTGTCGACAAATATTTATGATGGTAGTACTACCTCATTAAATTTTAAAATGTACGGAAAAAAGAGAAATTTAATTTTTGCACTGGAACCTACAAATTTACTGGTATATTTTAAATTATAGGCCATTTTATCTGCCGACTTGGCCGTTTATAGGACATCTGGTAGCGCTGGTAGGTCGTGCTGCACTCAACGTGTTAAGACTATTTATTAGCAGCAAATATTTTTGATATTAAAATTATCGCTCAAACCCACCTCAATGTGAATGTCTATAGGTGCATTAAGGATTGAAGCATTAAGAAAAAATATTGGCAAGTTTATAACAAACTAAAGAGGTAATCTAAATTAATGGAGACAAACACTACTGAAAATACTTGAAATAAAAAACCTGATATATATCGATACTAACAGGAAGAACCTCCAATTATTCATGAAACTTTCACCATTAAACAAAATTGTTTGATGAAGTTATACTAGATAAAATATTCGAACGCGTGGTCTGGTTTCAAAGCCCAAACACGCTAGTGCAATTCCGGCGACAAGAGTTTTGCAAGCGCCACCTTTACTTCGGTTTCGTAAAAATGCGGAAACTCGAGGAAGAATCTTGCAATTAAGCGCAATAATTAGTTCCAGTCTTTCACTAATCCCACAAGCTTAGTGATGCATAAACCCCCTTTACTCCCTCCCGGAGTCCGGAACCCTTCTCTCCCGGAGCCCGGAACCCTTCCATCCCGGAGCCTGGAACCCTTCCATCCCTGACCTCGGAATCCTTCCCTCCCTGAGCCCGGAACCCTTCTTTCCATGAGCTCGGAACCTTTCCCTCCCTGAGCCCGGAACCCCTACTTCAGTGAGCCCGGAATCCTTCCCTCTCTGAGTTTGGAACCCTTCTTTCCCTGAGCCTGGAACCCTTCCTTCCGTAAGCTAGGAACCCTTCCCTCCCTGAGCCCGGAACCTTTCCGTCCCTAAGTCCAGAGCCCTTCCTTCCGTGAGCCAGGAACCCATTCCTCCCTGAGCCTGGAACCCTTTCCTCCCTGAGCTCAGAACCCTTCCCTCTCTGAGCTCGGAACCCTTTCCTCCCTGAGATCGGAACTTTCCCTCCCTGAGCCAGGAACCCTTCCCTCTCTGAACCAGGAACCCTTCCCTCCCTGAACCCGAAACAAAAATTTTGTAGAAATAAAAAGCGCACATCGGTACTGCTGCAGAAAACAATCTTCACTCCGAGTGTTCGTCTAGAGGTGCAGATATTTAGGCATTCTATTGGCTGCATTTCACCATGCCGAGAATGCTACTTCATTGTGCATTGAGGATGAATACACTATGGATACAATGAATGCGCTATGACATCGAGCCACAATAGATAAATGTCGCTTACTGAATTACGATGTAATACAATACGTAGTAAATGCCCATAAAATTATATCACGGCAACGTGCTTCATTGAATAACGATTGTAACAAAGCGTAGTGAATGTAAGTCATCGTGAAGAAAGTAAATGGAATAACAATCGATATCCTACGGCGCAGTAAATGTTAAGACTCAACCGACAGGATGCAGCTCAAGGACAGGCGGAGCTTCCTTCGCCGCCACGCGGACACGCGCACCGACGCATGTTAGGGAGCTGTCGCATATGGCAGCTGCCCAGCGTACACTAGGAGAAATGTCTGGGACTTTGTACGAATAGCGATGCAATTGTTAAGTGATCCTGGCCCAGTTTTGCTCGGTTATTCGTTGCAACAGTGTAACCTGCCGAAAGAGTCACTTTTGCGACAATATGTCCCATTCATTATTTTGAGTGCATACAAGGTTGTCCCCCATATCAGTAGTTATTTCAACGGCGCTTAATGCGAAAATATATCCAGAGTACTTATTATGAGCAACTGATGCACGGTACTCATTAAAGATAAATTGTACGAAGTAGTACATTTCCTAACGCGATTATACTAATGTGACCATTTTAAATTGATTAGTTGAATTGATATAAACCGAAATAGGTAGAATGCATTTCAATAATTGGAACTATTCAGCCTGAAATAGGTTTAATTCCGCTCGATAATAATTGTCACGTCGCTACGGTGGGTGACCAGGCAAAGGAAGGAAGCGGAAGGCCTTCCATGAGATCGAGAAGCGCAGGCTCATGACGCCACCACACCTACCACCAACACACCTACTACCATACACCACAGCACCACATCTACCACCATACACACCACCTGCGAGGAACACAACACCACACCTACTACCATACACCACCTGCGAGGAACACAACACCACACCTACTACCATACACCACCTGCGAGGAACACAACACCACACCTACTACCATACACCACCTGCGAGGAAGTGGTGTATGCGTTTGGGGGGGGGATCATCATGTCGTTGACGGAGAAGATAAATGCATTCGTACGCGAAAATTTACGAAAAAGCCGTCAAAATACAGTCAAAGATTGATCGTTTTAGAATGTATTACGAATTTCGTCAAAGACACAGTCGAAAGTTTGATTGTTCTCCGTTTCATCTTGAATAATAAATTCAGCTTTAAGCTTCATCGACAACACTCGCCGACTTTTAGGACTTTAATGAAATTAGGACTCGATTGCTGGCTTAAGCCATAAAATTTCATCAAGAGCCGCATAGATTTTTGCAGTCAAGTTTCGCTCTACCGACTCACGCCGGCCTGGCTGCGTGAACAGTCAGGGCTCTCATGCATGCTTCAAAAATCGTGGTCAGAAAATATGGAAATTTTTTCCGCTCATGACAATAGCCTGAAGCTCGACGGTAGGGCGAGGAAGCAGCTACGTGACGATGTCGGCAGGGGAACTAGAGTGGTATTCTGGTAGTGCTCTGGTAGTATTCTGGAATTATTCTGCTAGTATTCTGGTAGTATTTTGGTAATATTCTGGTGGTATTTTGGTAGTATTCTGGATGTATTCTGGCGGTAGTTTGGTAGTATTCTGGTAGAATTCTTAAAGTTCTCTGGTAGTATTTTTGGACTTCGGTTTTCCACTTTGTTTCGAGGTAAGTATTGTGAACCTCCGTTCGATATTAAATGTTACTGTTGGGATCAAGAGATCTATTTTCAACAATTTTCGAAAAATTTCCTAAAACCACATATTTACTATTAAATATCATTTTGTGAAAGATATGAATAACTATATGCATTTTCTGACTAACAAGTTTTAAAAGTTTTTTTTCGCATTCGGTAAGCAGATAAAGGTTAGATGGCCCGAATAATTAAGCGCCTAAAAGCCGAGCTTTGTCCTGTTTGCTTCTCAGCATACACATAAACCAAGAATTATACTAATTAGCGAAGTTAAACACAACAAATATTTTATTTAAAAATACGTGATGTTGATTAACGTTCTCCGCTGCCGCAGTGCTTACGTCTTCGATATTTCCAACGAGAGCGAGTCGCGTGCGTAACACTGAGCAAGAAACTCTGATGCAAAACAACGATGTCGCGGCGGGTGGAACAAACGGACCCGCTCACTCAGAGTAATGATTGATAGTTTGTACAAATAATTATGCATGTTTTGCACTAAAAGTACTGATGAATATGGCTCTTTGTTAAATATTAAGTTTGACAACGGAAAACAACGTCGGACTTTGAGAAATTCCACTTGACGTCTCGATTTTAAAGCGTTCTTTCCAGTCAGAGATTTATTTACCCTTTGTTAAAATACTTGAAAAATGCTGATAAATATGGCTGTTTGTTTTAATATAAAGTTGACAACGGAATAAAACGTTGGACTTTGAGAAATTCAACTTGAAGTTTCGATTTTAAAGCGTTCTTTCCAGTCAGAGATTTATTTACACTTTGTCCAAATATTGATGAACTTTTTCCTCTTGCTGGGCTCATTTTAACCCAGTTCGAGCCGACAAAAGCACGTATAAGTTCTGCGTCCGCTCTTTGCTCGTGCTGTGGGTATAAGAAAACTTGTCACTATTTGGACAATATAACCCATTAATTTTTCTGAGAGCGCATACCTGAGATGGAAGTTCTGGTTCCGTTCATCGGCGCTGTTCCATTTGACGGAATTCCTGGAAACATTTCGCAATGGAATAATTGTTCGCTGCTTTGAAGCTGTCCTGATTAAATGGCGACTTCTTTCCCGTTCTTTGTTATGCTGTCAGAGGCATCGAGGCTGAGCGCTTCTTACAAATCTCGATCACATGTGAAAAACACGGTCGGTTTATGTGCGGCCAAACAACCTAAAAACGCCTATAATTATCAATGGAGGTGAATTTCAGTCTTAGAAGAAGAGGAATGTTTCCGTGAATGGAAAATGTAAAAAATTCGGAAAATTAATCTTAAAGTCCGTAATTATGTATCGCATTTGGGGGCCGTTCTCCTGAGGTTCATTGAAAGAGGAAAATAAAAGCCTTTAATTGCCTGGCAGCTGCCTAATGAAATGAGAAAAAAAAACAGGAAATGCGTCTTTTAAATCTCTCGTCTGGTCTTTAAGAATTCATGTATAGTAATCTTAAAAAGAGTCTATTCTAATGCGCATGCAAAAAAAAAACGATTTATTCGTTTTCAGCAAATATTATTTCATTATGAAAAGTTAAAACGTTCAATGCATCGTCTAAAATATGTTCTTCGTTAATTTTTTTCAAAACTTAAGCACGGATAGATGATAAGAGCTCAGAAATAAATTTCATTCAAAATAACAATAGGCTCTTTTTCCAAAGTTTCAATACCACCATCCTTTAACTTAGAGGCTAAACCGGAAAAAATTGTACTTGAATATAAGTAAGTGTCAAAATATTGCTCAAGCTGAGAAAAAATCTAGGCACAGCAGTGGTGGGAGCTGTAAATTTGAAGGCCTTATTTCGTCGAGACTTAATCGCAGGTGAAGGCTTTTACGCGCTCCCCGCGTGAGAAAAGTCGTGACGCTGCAGCCGCGCACCGAGAATTTAAATGCAACGCAACCTTTAGCCGTCAAATTAAAATAAAACATTCGGTGGCGCAGTCGTAAACACTTGAGGCTTATTGAGTGTAGGAGACATCCACATGCGGGTTTATTGAATAGACTTGTCAATTGGGGGCTTACAGAGTAAGAGGGACTTGTCACTTGGGGCTTATTGAGTAAAAAAAACTTGCTACTTGGGGGCTTATTGAAAAAGAGGGACTTGACACGTAGGGACTTATTGAGTGACAGGGACTTGCCACTTGGGGACTTATTGAGTAAGAGGGACTTGCTACTTGGGGGCTTATTGAAAAAGAGGGACTTGACACGTAGGGACTTGTTGAGTGACAAGGACTTGCCACTTAATTGGGGATTATTGGGTAAAAGGGACTTGCCGCTTTGGGATTATTGAGGGAAGGCGCTGCTGAATTTTTTTTTGTGATTTCAGGGCAAAAGATGCAGCAACTGATGAGTGTTGAAATGTTAACAGCTCAAACATTATTAATAAAAGTATTATAAATTTAACCTGACAATAAAAACACGACGGAACTTAAGTAATTTTCTAAAGATCCAGCCTGAAACATAGGACATTGGAGAGATATCGTACAGCCTGAAACATAGGACATTGGAGAGATATCGTAATGTCGAGAAGTATGATTAAGTGCTGTTAGTTGCGTATTTTATTGGCATTATAATCATCTTTACTCACCTCATCCAAAGAATTGACGAGTTGGGCACCAGCTGCACTTCCAGGCTTGCCGAGGAGCGTCTGAATTTTGCCGAGATCTCCTAGAGCTGCGGCCTTGCGTAACTCCTCGCCAGCGGCCGAAGAATTATCTTTCGTGTCCTTCGTATGGGACTGCTGAGTATTGTCATTAGTGTTAGTGTTTGCCTGGCTTAAAGGTCCATTTTTACAGCTTGATGATCCATGCCCCAGGAAGTGATTTAAACTACTTAGAAACGGCCGAGTCTGTTTGTTTTTCCCAATGAACGATGACCCGATACCAGTTTTGGTACGTTCTTTCAAGTCTACGACTTTTGGATCGATTCGAACAACTTTTTCCTTATCTTCAGCAGCTCTGCCGAGCACAACACCGCCTTCTGTAGGCCCAGAAGAAGAGTTGGAATCCCGGAGAGCATTTCTCAGTATACCTGCAGGGATGATTTCAGTAGATGATTGATTCAATACCCCCCTGCCTACCGTAGGCTGGTTAAGAGGTTCTCCGGCCTGTTTAGTATAGGTCACGCACTGCTTGAAGGCTACATGTCCACTACTTGAGCTAGGGTGACTGCTGCTCATGCTGCTGGTGTTACTGGAATTGCGAGGGATGATGGGTGGAACACTTCCTTCTTGGTCATGTTCAGGAATTGTGTTCGGAATGTTTATTTGTTGTGATGCCCACCGATTGATGTAATTAGTTCCGTTGCCAAGATTGGCGTCCTCTGGATTTTTTCTATCCGAGTTTACTATTTGTGTACTATGAATCGTATTTACATGGTTGCTGCTGAAGCTTCTTCCGGGAGGAACAATCGCAGTCAATCCTCTATCTACAAACGAATCACAAACATCTTCACGAGAAAATTGATCTCCATTAGATACACGATTGTCATTTTGAGTGTCAGATAGCCAATGCACCCCATTGTTTCTTATTAAATCACCATTACTCATAGAAGTCCTGCATAGTTGTTCAGATTCACGATGAACATCTCTTTCTGGGTTTGGGTTCAGACCATTGCTGTTCGCAAAGGTATTAGCCTCGCTACCACCGTTGTTCTGCGTAAATATTCTTCCATTTGGATCGCGATTGTCACCAATACCCGGGGTGATCGCATAGCCGTTCTTTAGAATACCGTTAGTGGAAGGACCTTTATAAACCCCGCCATCATCGAGGGAAAAACTGACATTTTTGCCAGAATCCCCATTTATGAATCGATCTCGAGGGCCATAAAAATTCCCTCCGATGGCGGGTAGAACTCGCACAGCGTTTGCAGCACCAGGCACACGTCCTGGAATGGAGGACAGGTATCCTGCATTGGCAATATTGCCTCCGTTGGTGGTTCTGTTGGACGATGTTTCTACCATCCTGTAGGTTGGGACGAGCTAACTTTTGTGTTACTGGTCATCATTGTCACTGCACATCATAAACTGCATCCACTTCTCACTTCACCGACACCTGAAAAAGTAGAAGCAAACTCAATTAATTATATGAAAGAGTTATCAAGATCAATAAACTATATTTTTATAGTCTATACGTATATAATATACAATCAGAGGTAGGCAGTAGCGCGCTACATTTTTATTTAAGCAATTGTAGCGGTAGCGGTAGCGCCCGCTACATATTTAAGTAGCGATACGAGGTTTTGCCGCTACAGCGCTACCGCTACATTTATAGAAAAGCCTTTAGATTTTACTTAATAGTATTAAATATTATTTAAAAACCAGCACATAATATAAATTACAGAATAAAACTGTACGAAAGATTCCGGTGTAATGTTGTCAACCTCAGCCTGTTACTAGCGTCAACATGTTAGTTCTTACCAGAGGTTGGTAATAGCGCACTACATTTTCAGTAGCGGTAGCGGTAGAGGCGCTACATTTAAGCAATTGTATCGGTAGCGCCCGCTACATTTAGAGCATGTAGCGGTAGCGGTAGCAGCTGCTACATTTCAAAGTAGCGCTGCCCAGCTCTGTATACAATTACATCAATTGCATGGGACACTGAAGTAAAGTAAAGAGTCTAGAGTACTTTGCCGACTTAACGTAATTTCAAAACTATAAATCAAAGACCTCAATGAGACGACTGAATTTTGTATTGAATTTCAAAAATGCGAAAAACGGCAACTGAAAAGTTAGCTGCAACTGCGAGGCATTTGCATACGTTCGGCCCATGTACAAAACGAGCCCCAAGCCTACAACCCAAATTAAGCCCAACCGCCGCCGGCCACGCCACACCCGACGGCTGGCGGCGGCGGAAGCGTCCTTTGCGAGCTCCACCTAAGTTTTTTCAACCGCCGCTTATGAATGCAATCGATAAACATAATGAATGACAGAGATAAACATAATGAATGCAACAGATGAACTTAACGAATGCAACAGATGAACTTAATGAATGCAACAGATGAACCTGATGAATAATAATATCACTCGTTTGCTTGAATCGCAAATTCACTAAAAACTTAATAGCAAAGAAAACACCACAAAAATTCATAGTATCTTTAAAGAAAACGTTTCGGAGTCCAGCTCCATCGTCAGTTCGAAAATTTGTATAATAGGCGTTTCCATGCATCATGGAAATAAAATTTATATTTTTTCAAAATAGAACCGGTTTTATTAAGCTCGGCTTAAGTAATCCGAGTTTATTGACGATGCGCTCGGTGTAAAAAACCTTTGGACTAGCAAGGTTCGGCATAATCCTTTGATGCAGAGGTCGCTGCACCACTTTTTCTCCTTAGGAATTCGAAGAATAAATGTGACACACCTCAAAACTGACCAATGCAGATGTTTGTAATTCATTTCAACTTTATCAGGCATGAATTTTGATGAAACGAGCTGCTGAAGAGAATTTCCGGTTACAAATAAGTCCCTACAGAGAGCTTATTGATGTCCTTGGAGTCTTTAGTCTGGCACTAAATGAAGAGAAAATTTTAAAATAAACAAAAAAATATATATACGAAATTTGCTTGGCTCCATACTATTTAAAAAAATCCTTCCATGCATGCAATATGAAGAATTTCTGTTTAACTATACCAATGCTATAAGAAGGTCTGCGTGATTCCTGGAATTGAAGTGCGCAATCATCAATATTTTTTCTTTAAACAATAACATGTAAGCGGTCAATGTTGTTGTAAGTACACCGGTGCGAGCGTGTTCCATGTAGCCATGTTCAGCCGTGGCATGCGCACTGCTCAGTGAAGGTTGATGTACAGAAGGTCATGTGGCATGCATATGGCGAGGTCAACAGCTGCGTCATGCCCCACGCTGCATGTAAATAATAACGTTTTGAAAAACATTAGGAATGATAGCTGCTGCCGAAGTTGGAATAAAAATAAATATAGCTAATTTTTCGGTAGTTAATAAGGGCGTCGATGGCGGATATAGCTTGATTATTGAATGTTATACAATTTTTTACGAAGAACTGTTATATGACTTAAACAAGTATAAAAAAACTTTAACCGCAAGCAAAAGAAATAAAAGTTTACCTTAATTATTTACAATTTGAATAGAATATCATCAACAAGCTTAAGAAATTTGAATTAGTAATTATGAAGCAATTGCAAGCAAGGCAATAAACTGAAATATCCAGCCTCTTATTATTTTTTCGAGCCTCAAGTAAACGGAAAAAAACAGGCATTATCTGACAAAAAATTTTTAACCTGTATTGCTTTTAAAACTTAGGATTTAGAGGCTCGTGTCTTAGAATCCTTTTTTATTATCTTTCCTTTTTAGCGCATATTCTCATTTATGGAAAAAAGGCGCTATTGTGCTCGCCATTGATGAACATAATGAATGCAACAGATGAACATAATGAATGCAACAGATAAACTTAATGAATGCAACAGATGAACTTAATGAATGCAGCAGATGAACACAATGAATGCAACAGATAAACTTAATGAATACAACAGATGAACTTAATGAATGCAAGAGATAAACATAATGAATGCAAGAGATAAACATAATGAATGCAAAAGATGAACCTAATGAATGCAACAGATGAACCCAATGAATGCAACAGATGAACTTAATGAATGCAAGAGATAAAAATAATGAATGCAACAGATAAACATAATGAATGCAAAAGATGAACATAATGAATGCAAAAGATGAACATAATGAATGCAAAAGATGAACCTAATGAATGCAACAGATGAACCCAATGAATGCAACAGATGAACCCAATGAATGCAAGAGATGAACCTAATGAATGCAATAGATGAACCTAATGAATGCAACAGATGAACCTAATGAATACAACAGATGCCGACTGATAACGAAGCAACACAATTGCCCAGACCTGAAGGCTAACTGTTTACCTGTTTTAAGAATTGCAACTGTTGTATTTTTCGCTAAAAGTTCACCTTTGTTGCTAAAGTTCGTGCCAAAATTCAGTATAATAGGCGTTTCCATGCATCATGAAAATAAAATTTATATTTTTTGGGGATGGGGGTTGAGTCAGGGAGGGAAGGGGGGAAAGGGGGGAGGCCCCCTCCCCCTCCCCGCCAAAACCAACAAGCCGCAGTCAAAAGAAGCGCCGGACGATGACCGCGTTTTGTCGTCTCCTAAGAAAACCAACGGAGCAAGAAACAACCTCTACTTAACCCCTACATATTATTGTCGTATTACGATCTAGGAATATAAGGTAGATCCAGATCAATTATGGAAGTGTCGGCACTGAAGAAATAGGCTTATGGAATGGTGAAATGCAATTATAACGTTCAGGCAGTTACTGTTAAGAGTTGTAGATTATTTGCAACCCGTTTCATTGCTAGATGAATGAATCTATATACATATAAAGAGCGATAAAAATATTTAAACCAAACCTCAAAATTATTAAGAACTAGCCAACAAAAATTGTTTAGTATGATGTTGCATACATTACATGTAGGAGAACTGTATCATAATTCCAACAATTTTATAAAAGTTTATAATAACTCAGTATTTTAAATCTTTTTCTCAAGATAAACAGAATTTATCACGTCTTTATATCGCAAGAATCAAGCAAGGTCCCTTGAAAACTGTTCAAATATTAGACGAAACATTACGTCGACAATATCCATGCAGTATTTATTGTCTGTGCGCGCATGTAAGTTGCACGTCCTTGAATGCAACCACTGCGCTTTACAACTTGTATTATTAGTCTTTTGCTTCCTTCCTTATACTACTGCATTTGCATGCGGCATTGAAATGCAATTTTTATTTGCAATTTCCTCTTCATAATGCGACGCAGCATCGGCCTGCGTCACGAAGCAGAGCGAAGTCGTGACCAACCAACCCGCACTCGCCCGCACCAGGCTCGGTGTCGCCGACACTTTTCAACACCGGCGAAAATATTCCAAAAAATTTCCAAAATATGGACACGGTGCAAAATTTTTTTGGCCACCAAGGATTTATATACCAAGGCCAGCAAACCAAGAAGTCATGTAAGCGAAGCTCAGAGAAAAAATTCATCGACTTAATTCAGTCAAAAAAAATCCAGGAACGATTTTTGCAATTCCATAAAATTTTGCATTTGAAGTCTTCATTTACAAATCTTTCTACAAAGGAGACTGATGTACATTTTTTAACATAAAATCGTTCAATATTTCTCCTGTTTGTCAGTTGTAGATAAAAAACATGGTTAGTGCACGATCGTATCTCAATTTTTTACGCAAAACAATCAGCAATTGCAGGATGGCTTACGCAACAATGCAATATTGCACAACTCGGCAATGGCGAGCCAACATAAGTATCCTCTTCATCCTTGTACAGTTTCCCGATTAAGTCAGACTAAATTTACTTGACCAAACAGCTAAAATTAATGGCTGAAGGTTAAATAAAATTGATGCTCTGAAACGCGGTAAAATATTATTATTAGTACTTTTATCAACATATACGAAACAAGCATTTCCTTTCGTTCAAGATACAGAAATTTGAATCTGAAATACAATAGAACTTTTTTTTCAGCTCATTATTTCTGTTCATGACTTTTTAACTTATTTACAACTGACACAAACTATATCGTTGAAAAATGTTGATCCAAACGAAAAATACTGTAAATTAAACCCGAGCCTGAGAATTTATCCGTATAATTCAGTGTCATGAAAAGTCACGTTCCCAGTGAAGTATCACAGTTCATTGCATCAACGAACTAGACAACCTCTCATGTATACCAGGTGCACTAGCTGTAACGGTCTCAGTTAACCTTTCACTGTTTGAGCAGCGCAAAATGTCAGCAACAACGGCAGTAACACCATAGCCAGCCAGACACACCATATCGTGGCAGTAACACCGTAGCCTGGCAGACACACCATATCGTGGCAGTAACACCGTAGCCTGGCAGACACACCATATCGTGGCAGTAACACCGTAGCCTGGCAGACACACCATATTATAAATTAATAGGAATAATCAGCAGTTATTAACTGGCGGTAATTATATCAAATTTGTACATCATAATTTGATATCGCATACTTAGTTGCCAATTTCGCTCGCGAGAAATTCTGAGTTGCACAAGAAAAACTTCGTTTAATGCCGACTAGAAGAACTTTGCTCCATCGAGTAATTTGGATGGCAATTGACATTTGCAGGCAATTCAATACATCGAGAAATGGAGGAACTATTAAACGAGCACATACGAATTTCCAGGAAAAACTCTGCAAGTAAAGAAACAAATTAACTCGTGAATAGGAAGGGGCACCATTAAACTGCTTTCGACTCCACGGTGTATTGCATGGCCTTTAGGCCGTCGAAGATTTTCATATTTTCGTTTTAAGGAGATGTGAACTCCAGGACCCTTCAAACAAATTTTTAAGGCATTTAATATATTGCCCAGAATTTCTGTCCACGTATCTATGTTCCCATAATTTATTTGATATAATTAGATCGATATTAAGTATATCTGGAAACTGCTATGCCCAGTATATACCAATCCCAGATAATTTACACGATATTTACTGTAGTGTAACACATAAATTCACGCAAATTCTCGATGCATAATTTGTCAAATAGATTTCCGAAGCGATGAGCTAAATAAATAATCGGTGACTGACGATTCAACCCAAGATGAAATATATAAAATAGTATATGTATATTTCGGTAACAAAAAACTCAACGATGAAGACTAGACGTTAGAGACGACATTGCGGCAGCGACAGCTGGGGCGGCTGTTGCCTAAAGGATTAAAAATTTTTGCCCAAATTTTGCCGTGTGGAATCTAGACTATTGCAAAAATAAATGGATCAAGTTGTGCAAATAATGACGCACTTTCTTACCCACAGCGGTAACAGAGAACAAATGTATCACTGATACGCCCCTTATCCAGGCCCAGGCTGGGTGTGGATAACCCACACAAGGGTAAAAAGGTAAAAAAAGGATCGCAATTTGAACAAAGTTACACTGATTTATCTGAGTGTCATACTCAGGTCTCAGGGTCGCATGGTCGTGAGGCTCGTCAAGTGCTTCGTCACGAGCGGCGAGCCGAGCTCGTCTTTATGAACTTACTGAGTGTGTCTAGCGCTTCAGAAAAATAAATGGGTAATATTGTCCAAAAAAGTTAAAGCGGTCATAATATCCAAAAAATTAAAGCGGTCATATTGTCCAAAAAAATTAAAGCGATCATATTGTCCAAAAAGTTAAAGCGGTCATATTATTAAAAAAAATAAAAAATTATTATTTAAAAAATTAAGGCGGCCATATGGTCCAAAAAGATAAAGCGGTCACATTAAAAAAAATTGAAATTTTTTTTTTAATTAAAGCGGTAGGTACATAATTTCTGAGCGTAGCACTGATACGCCCCTTTTCGTGGCCGCCCTTGGTGAAGACGACCCACATGAGACAACAAAGTGTATCGATATTTGGACAAAGTCTCACTCATTTCTTTGAGTGAATGTTTCAGAATTAGTTATTCGGAGAACTTAAATTTGGAGAAAAATTAACCTAAATTTAAATTTAGAAATTTCATAATTAAAAAAAAATAAATATTTAAACTTTTTTTAATTTAAATTTTTTAAATGCCCAGAAAGTGTTGAAGTTAAAAATGAAATGAAAGTTAAATGAAGCCCAGAAAGTGTTGTAGTTAAGACCGTGCAGCGGAAAGCTAATATATTCCAACTCACAATAAGAGTGAGCAATAATGAAATTTTTATTAAGAATAGTAACTCTGATCTTCAACTAAACTTTTAATAATTTTTAGAAATATGATCTCATTATTATTTATGATAATGAGGAACTATTTAACGACTAAATAAACGACTTAATGAATTAGATAAACATCATTGTTTACAAATCAATGCGAGTAACAATTAAGATAAACAATGATTAACAATGATTAAAATTTATAATGAAAATAATGATAAATTGTTTATCCACATGAAGTTTTAACTATAGGAGAAATACACATTTTGTATATATGGAGGCAACATATCATGTAGGTTACTATTCATTAACCAGACTTCATTAACATGAAAAATGAATGATACGTAACTAAAAATAAGTAATCATTCCTGAATGTTAATTGGGTTAAGTTATTTCCAGATGAGGAACAGATAAATTTTGTCACAGTGACCATTAAACGGATGTTATTAAATGCGGTTACATAGTATTTAGGTTGATCAATATTTAGGCAGACTCTTATATAGACAGACATTTATGTAGGCATTCTTTTTGTATAGACAGACTATTATTTAAGCGATAACTAATATTTAGGCAGAATATTGAGCATTATAGCAGATTGAGCAGATTATTGTTTAAACAAAGCTTTATTTAGGCAAATTATCTACAATACATTAGCTCACAAAAAAAATCCGAAAACAATTCTTGACTAATTAATTTCCAATATATCGTAGGCACAGCGTAACATGTCAAAAGATCGAACATTCAACAGAATACATAGAGATACAACATGGCTGCCTCCCGCGAAACAGTTTCTGAAATATGGATTTACTGGCCGTGCATCTCGCGCCCGGTGATGACAAAAACATGCACCGAATCCGGCGCTCGTTGCGCAATCGATACCATGGCAGGTAAACGATCGTTACGCAGCTGCGCTAAGCTATTATCCTGTGTACAAATGTTCCAAGTGTTGCCATAACGAAGGAATAACTTGAATGAGAACGTGTGTACAGACTTTGTTTCAACATTGTTAAAGTGTAGATATCACGAGTACAAGTGTAGCACAACTACAGCACAAATAAGAACACGAACACAATCAGCACCAATAACAACACGAGCACATGTATAGCACCACTACAGCAGCAACAACAACACCAGCACAAGTAGCACAACTACAGCACTAACAACAACACCAGCACAAGTAGTACTACTACAGCAGCAACAACAACACCAGCAAAAGTAGCACAACTACAGCACCAACACTAGAACAAATTGCACCAGCAAGTAGCACTCAGATGTCATATGGGCGCAATGTCCGAGCACTGCTAGACGCTTGCTCGTGCTGAAATAGGATCACTTTCACCAGGCTAGCATCACGCCAACCTTGCTGCCTTAGCTCCATTTAGACCGGTCCCGCGTACCACTTACTTCTTTACGTGCAGGCTTTAGTTAGTAAAAATATTTCTCTGAATTTGTAATACATTTTTGGGTTTTTAAAATAAATTTTGGGGTTTTTAGCCTGGCGACGATGAACGCCAAAAGTATATGCAAACATTATAAATCATACGTAAAAAAATCATAAAAACTAAAATATTCTAAAATACTCTTATAAAATATTTCTGTTGTTCACACGCCTGATACCGCTCTATATTTTAAAATCCCGCCTCAATAGTCAAATGAACGCAGATTTTCATGTATGTACCCACAACAATAAATTTTAAAAATTTCTTCAAAATAATTCAAAACAAATAACCTCTACACTGCCGTACACGGAGCTGCCGAAACTCATACATTATAAGTCTATTATAGAGCTCGAGGCAGCCTGCAGCCTAACAGAGAATAATAGACGAATTATTCTCGACTGAAGAGAAGCTCTCAAAAGTTGCAGTGGCCGCATTCCGGCGGCCATTAAATCATTTTCTGTAAGTAAGTTCCATCACTCAGCCGGCCGTCAGACCAGTAATTCCTAGACCGTGTCCGATGATTGCGACTACTGAAATTACTGGTCTTATATATTTATATATGTTTCATTGTTCATGCTGTAACGATATTGATCATGATAAACAGAACGTTTTTCATGTTAACATGGCATTGTGCATGCTGACATAACATTAATTGTTCGATGTTGAAATTTCAATTTTTGTGAGAATTCTTCAGTCTAATTATAAGGGTCATTTCAAGCCGTTTAACCGATCTCAGACGAACAAAACATATAACAAATAGAGAATTAATTATCCATGGGTGATTCAGTATATTCAAGACTCATAATAACAACACGTGTACGAAATACAATGAACTTATTTTAAGCCCAAATTAATTTGTATACATTTTAAACAACTCGTCACTTAAAAAACAAGGATAATTATAACCATGTAACAGGTTCCTCGTCGTCTCCTCCGCGGAACAGGATCAGGTGAAACGCTCCGTGAAAGTTCGTGTTGCGTGCGCGTCGTTTATTCTCACTTGCGTTATTTTTATTGCACAAACAAAAACGTCCAAATTGCCAGTTTGATCGGCACTCGCTCTTTTTTAAGCGAGTGTAATGCTTTACAACTTTCCAATGCTAATTTATAGTCCCCTGTCATTACGTGAAAAGGTTAAGACTATTACTAGTGAATGTACCTCCATAAAAACTCAACATTAAGTAAGAGACTTTTAATATGCAAACTAAGTGCATATTCGATGTGAGGAATCATTGCTTGGAAATTTTAATGGTTTGTGGATCGCAATCCAGATGAAAATCCCAAACATTAGCGCAGCTCTATAATTTACCTTCAATTACATTTAAAATATCAGCACATGATTTGACCACATTTTTGCTTTCATGAACATTAAAAAAAATTCGCTTATTAAAATTCATTCGGTAATTTGTTTAGTTGTAACTCGAGTTGCGAAGAAATTGCCAGAGGCAACAAATAGGCAATGAATATTTATAACAGCATAGTAAAGTGGCTGTTAATTTTGGGCTGTGGTTAAGTGACACTCTCCCAAATACGCCGTGAAATACAACAACAAACCACCCCCTTAGAGGGAATGCGAACACTGAGAGAAATGAGTGAAGCTTCGTCCAAATAGTAGAAAAGTAGGCTTTGTTCACTTCTTGCCCTTGTGCGGGTCGGCATAGTTTAGGTCGGCAAAAAAGCGTATTAGTGCTACATGCAGGAAGTGTCGCACTATTTGGACAATATGATTCATACATTTTTCAGAGTTTCAGAGTGTGGAAGAGGGCTTGGGGGAGCAGTGCACTAATGACGCCAACCCTCGACCCCTCACGGAACTCTGTCGCTTCCGTTCCCATGTACCGTGCGAGTGCCGGTCTCACGTACCGGACCCGCGCGTACCGGTCTCACGTACCGGGCAAACGCGTACCGGTCGTACGTACCGGACCCGCGCGTACCGGTCGTACGTATCTGGCTCATGCGTACCGGTCTCACGTACCGGACCCGCGCGTACCGGTCGTACGTACCGGACCCACACGTACCGGTCTCACGTACCGGACCCGTGCGTACCGGTCGTACGTATCTGGCTCATGCGTACCGGTCTCACGTACCGGACCTATGCGTACCGCTCTCACGTACCGGACCCATGCGTACCGGTCGGGCGTACCGGTCGTACGTACCGGGCAAACGCGTACCAGTTTCACTTATTGGTCTGCCGAGTACCGATCTCACGTATCGGGCTCACGCGTACCGGCCTCACGTATCGGGCTCACGCGTACCGGTCTCACGAATCGGACTCACGAATTGGACTCACGCGTACCGGTCACACGTATCGGGCTCACGCGGACCGGGCAAACGCGCAATGTCCGCTCTCTTTTCGGGCCAAAGGGAACGGGCACGAATGTAGTAGCACACCAATGAATGCATGAACGTGTGGGTACATCACACATGAACACATTTGGTATACAGTACATGCAAGTACTGTATACCAAATGTGTTCGAGGCCCTTGTACATGCAAGTACTTCACCAACTAAAACTAAAAGTAAAACTTATTACAAACTGTGCCTTTCGAAACTTATTAGAACACTTGATTTTGGTGTCAGTTATAATTATTAGAATTATTGATGTAAGTTATTTGATTGAAACTTCCAATAAATTTTCGATAAAAATCATTGTGTGAATTTGCTACGCAACCATGACAATTCCATGACACATGTCAGAATTGCTGTCCAGCGTAGCCAGAGACATAGTAATATTAGCTTAATAGTATATAAACATAGTATAATGGCTAAATATAGTGCATAGTAGTGTAGAACATACAAGTGTTCAAATACATTCACATTATTTTCATTTATGGTTCAACTAAACGTCGGATCAACGTTAACATGGGTTTCGCTGGTTGCGATCCTAGCGATGCACAGCACAATAGCATTCGTTGGATTTTTAACGCTTCAATATCCTAATAGGTTAAAAGGTTTACTAATTGAAGTAAACTTCCAGTAAATTAAATCAAACTTATAAATTTTCCTGGAATTCATGAGCTATAAGTTTTTATAATCAGGTTCAGTATTAAAAAAACACGTACAATACCAGACCAAACTTCGAGGTCACTAACGAGCTAAAGCAGCAGATCTAGTTCTTTTGTAAGAGCTACCACAAAGCAAGCATTATAAGGTTTCGATCCTTTATCTTCTCTGTTCTATTAATGAAGTGTATCTGATAACGCAATATTTCATTGGCACCACGTATAAGATACGCATCTTAAGGTTCATTAACGCAGACTGTTCTCGCTGTTCGGTCTTCCAAATTTGAATGTAAAGTTTTTCTTATCAAAATATTTGTGTTTTTACAGTAATCAAATTTGTTTTAAGTAGAAAATGAAATTTATTTCATTTGACATTTACTTGCTGCACTCGTCGATTCAGTACGACTAGCATAAGTGAAATATGAATTTACATTTAATTCTTCATATGTACAAACCTTGTATTCAATGTAATTTGAATAAATCTCTAAAATTATAGTAAAATTCACACCAAACTA
This sequence comes from Hyalella azteca, assembly GCF_000764305.2. Classification (NCBI taxonomy): domain Eukaryota; kingdom Metazoa; phylum Arthropoda; class Malacostraca; order Amphipoda; family Hyalellidae; genus Hyalella; species Hyalella azteca. The sequence continues at coordinate 71,659 of NW_025935956.1, read as the reverse complement.
TAACTTATTGTCATTTAAAAATGTTAGGATAGTAGTACGAGATCAGGGTTCAATGCAACACAAATAATGGTCGACGCAATCTATTGTCACTGCGATCTAATAGTGAGCCTTCTAATGCCTAGTGTGTCTCTTAACAATCTGTCTCATAAGTGTCTCTTAATTAGGAGTGTCTCTTAATAGTGCTCTCTAATAGTGTCTTCTAGAGTACCTCTTAATAGTGTCTCCTAGGAGTATCTCCTAATAGTGCCTCCTAGTAGTGTCTCTTAATAGTGGCTCTTAGGAGTGTCTCCTAGTAGTGCCTCATAATAGTGGCTCTTAGGAGTGTCTCCTCTCCTAGCAGTCTCATAGGAATGTCTCCTAGTAGTGTCTCATAGGAGTGTCTGCATGCTAGCAGTCTCCTAGGAGTGTCTCATAGGAGTGTCTCATAGGAGTGTCTCCTTGGAGTCTATGATAGGAGTGTCTCCTAGCAGTCTCCTAGGAGTGTCTCTTAATAGTGTCTCCTAATGACTGTATCCACGAACCACGACTAGAAAGCAAATCATTGGAGTCCCATTTGGTGTCTGTACTTCCAAAGAATGCAGCGCGGGATATGTCGTAACTAATGGTCTCGGGGATCGTTTTTATAATATAATTTTTTATGTTGAGCATAGAATATTTAATTCAGAGTTGGGTTTTGATAAATATCAATTAATTCAAACCACGCACGAATAATACAATATTTAAAATTTGGTTTAGAAATGGCTTTCGAATTTATGGAAATCTTTAAGTTTTCTTCAAAATATTTTGAGTTGCATGTTGAATGGGCTCGCTGTAAAGAACCTTTTGAATGATATTTTGAAGTGATGCGAATTAAATGACTTTGATTTACACGGTAAACATCAATTCAAAGGAAACTTCGCCGATGTTAAATAAAATCGGGAAAATATTCGTGCGATTTGATTGTTAGCTTCCTAAGACTGCGCCTAAAATTATATATTCTGTAGCTGGGATGAAGTAAGAGTCAATATATATGGATTTTCCATTCGCTCGCGGCCATGAATCTAAACAAGTAATAAACAAGTCCTTTTGTTGTTGACGTCTTGCAAGGTATCATAGCATATAACCCGCACCTTCACTCAGAAAAATAACGGGACTTTGTTAAAATAGTGATGCACTTTCTGCGCATTTTGTGGGTCATTCTAACTAAGTTTGGCAGAGCAAATAAATGTATCAGTGATACGTTCGCTCCCTGATCGTAGCGCGGGTAGGAAAGTGTGTCACTATTTGGACAATATGATCCATTCATTTAACTGAGTAAAGGATCTTATAACCAGTAATTTCCGTGATGTTAATCCCTGATATTTTGGGTCAAGGATTCAACGGCGACGCAAGCGGAGGTTACGCTGAAATATGATCGAGTGATCCAAAATATCGGATTTTTAAAATTGTCGTCTTATAGCCAAGCTCTTCGTAAACCCCAACCAAGACAAAGCAACAACTCCTTGCACAAATTTCCTCTCGAATTGTAAAACAGCAAAAGTCATGATGTGTTTTAAATTCAATAGATAATATTTTTACCAATATTGCCGCGCAAACAAAGTAATGGAGCTTGCGCTTATATAGGAAATGCAGCGTGTGGCAACAAATTTCTTTAAATACCTCGATCAAAGGTCATGTATTGTAATCATAAGAGTATGTAGAATACCGCCATCAATGACCATGTATTTTAAATCATACGAGTACTTTAAATGTCACGATCGTTGGCCACGCATTCTAAATCATACAATTAAGTACTTAGAACGTATAGATAAGTGGTCCCGTATTTGGAATCTTACGAATACTCAACAATAGATTTAAGAAAGAACATCGAGCTCGACACAATGCTCGTTACAGTCTAAAATATTATACAGCTTTTGTATTTTTAGGAGCGAGAGGGGGTGCGGAGATGAATTTGAACGATCGTTAAGAATTAGCATTTAAGAAACGAAGAGACGCTTTTCGGTCATATAAGGCCTCAGTACTGGCTATTGCTTAGTGGTGCTTAGAAAAACAGCAAAAGCTGTAACTGACATCTGCATGGTCAAAAACATCTGCAGCATGGAGTCCTACACTGTAGCACGTGCTGTCACTGATAGCTGTAAATAGTGTGTCATGCATAAACAAGCACCATAGCTGTTCATCGTTAGCGATGTGTGTCGCATTCTATGCTGTTCGCGGCAGAGGTGAATGTAATCTTTCACATTAGGTGAATGAACACATATTACATGATACATTATAAATATGAATAATAATATAATAACGTGAATTTGCCAAACATCAGCAATCGGAAGAGCAGCTGTCTCTTATACACATCTAGATGTGTATAAGAGACAGCNCTCACCACACGCTCACCTTCATAACACACTCACACACACACTCACACGCACACACACACACACACTCACACATGGATGTGGCAGAGCCCTGCAACAGGGGAGCTCGGCCAGACTTTTTTGCGCGGTCTGTGCCTGGAAGCGCGAGGAACGTTGCTTGACCAGGCCAGCCAGCGAGGCTCTAGCGCTATAAACCAGTTCGCGACGTCCGGCCTGCGCCATACGGGCCAACCTATGCGCTAATTTGGACGGATTACCTACAACTTTGCTGTGGATTTCTACAAATTTTGGTTCGTTTTGTACGTTTCGTCAACAAAAATGTTAATACACTCACTAATCAACCACCACAACTCTTGGTTGAAATATATTATTTCAACTATGACCACGACAGGCCTGCGCCATAGGGGTTAACCTATGTGCCAATTTCGATGAATTACTTACACATTTGCTGTAGATTTATACACTTTTTGGTTCGCTTTGTGCCTTTCGTCACGAAAAAGGTTAATGCACGCACCATAATATACTAGTTCACCACTAGTCTTGGTTAAAATATATTAGTTCTAGCATCTACGAAAGGCCTGCGCCATACGTACGGGCCAACCTATGAGCCAATTTTGATGGATTACTCATACTCTTGTTTGTAGATTTCTACCATTTTGTGTCATTTCTTATTATGTTTTGTTATGAAAAAGGTTAAATTAACACATACGAATGTACCGGTTCACTACGACAGGCATGCCTCATATATTTGGGCCAACCTAAATGTGAATTTTGATGGAGTGCTTATGCAATTGGCGCTAGATTTCAACACGTAATGTATCATTTTAAATTCATTATGCACATTTCGTTACAAAAAAAAGGGAATGCACACACGAATGTACTAGTTTCTACGACAGACATGCGGCTAACCTAAGCGCAAATTTTGATGGAGCACATTTACTCTTGTTTGTAGATTTCTACACGTTTTATGTCGCTTTCCTTTGCCGTGTAACGCTTTTCGTCGATTAAACCGCTGGTGCACATGCGCAAGTGTTGATTGGCAACAACCGAAATACATTAGAGTCGCAATTAGATTGACTAATGAAAAACTAATTTGATGATCTTCAATTATTCATACGGTGTTTTAACTCTTACATCGCTTGCAAAGTCTGTACATACACGCTCGTACTCATACCTATTAACGGCGTAACTTTGCCGTCCACATAATAACTCAAGCGGCACTTGTGTTGGATCGTAATTTTTTATTTAATAATTAAATAGTGTGTCATGCATAAACAAGCACCATAGCTGTTCATCGTTAGCGATGTGTGTCGCATTCTATGCTGTTCGCGGCAGAGGTGAATGTAATCTTTCACATTAGGTGAATGAACACATATTACATGATACATTATAAATATGAATACCTAATATAATAGCGTGAATTTGCCAAACATCAGGAATCGGAAGGGCAGCTGCTTCGGAAAATGGCATTAGTGCGTGGCATTAACATCGGTATTTTACTATAAATCAGCTGGAAGATCTAGTATTATTCAAGAAGTTTTCAAATGAAAAATTATGCGTCAGGCGATTTACGAAAATATTGTCATCTGCGAGATTTGCGTTTAATTACAATTTATAGATATATTAGAATTAGTAGCTAAATTACTATAAAAAGATCAATTACAATTGAATTCGCAAGTAACGACACTTTCCTGAAATCGAAATCAACACATATTCTACGTCAACATGAAATTTACAACATAAACGATATTGATCGACATAATGAATATCTGCTCCCAAATATTCCTAAACATTTATTTTTTTCTACAGAAATTTGGCATAAGAACAACAAACGACAACAAAACATTGATTATAACATCAGTTTTACTGGAATCATGACTTTTCGAAAAAACTTTCAGAATATCAACTATTTAATAAAGTTTGTTACAAAAATGTGCACATCAGCTACATCAGCTACACTAAAACAACGAAACTAAATTCAGTCTGCAACAACACCGAGCAAGTCGTGCGGCACGCGTGGGTATACACACAATGAAATGAGTGAGACTATGTCCAAAAAGTGGGACAATTTTTGCCGTCGTGTAGTTCATAATGACCAAGTTTTGACCGGCACAAAGAGCGTATCAGTGCTACGTGCAGGAAGTGTGTCACTATTCGGGTTAAATGTCCAATTAATTTTCAGAGTGCATGCGCGGAATAGCCAACGTACCTCGTTATTAAATTAGCGACTTGCACCATCGGCTTCCGAAATTGCCGCTAAAAACTGCAAGTTGACTTAGTGGCAGCCATGGTCACGACTCGGTGCAGTAAGTGCAGTGCGTCGGCTGAATCAGCTCATGAGCAGGGTGCTAATAAACGAAAATTATCGACGGATTAACGACCGCAGCTTCACGAAAGACGATTCACTGGATTAAGCCCGTGGCTTCAGGAAATATGCACTTTGGCTGCTGTACGTAAACAGCGGCTTCATTATTTCTTCCTTCTACACTATTTTTTGTGATTGTCTGGAGATATAAAATACGTCTTTTTTATAGGCGGTAATTTTGCGACGGCCAAATAGATATCATCACGCAAAGTCTAACATTGTAGCCAACAAAACAGACACTGAAACACACGCGGACACACACGCGTACATCTCCGCACAAAACTTACTTATCTTAATACAAAACTATACACACCTTCACCACACACACACACCGGTACACTCTCACACTCCACACAAACTAACTTCACCAACAAACTCTCAAAAGCCTCTACCACACACACACACACACACCCGGATACTCACACACCCTCACCACACGCTCACCTCCACAACACACTCACACACACTCTTACCACACGCTCACTCCATAACACATTCACACACACTCTTACCACACGCTCACCTCCATAACACACTCACACACACCCTCACCACACGCTCACCTCCATAACACACTCACACACACCCTCACCACACGCTCACCTTCATAACACACTCACACACACACTCACACGCACACACACACACACACTCACACATGGATGTGGCAGAGCCCTGCAACAGGGGAGCTCGGCCAGACTTTTTTGCGCGGTCTGTGCCTGGAAGCGCGAGGAACGTTGCTTGACCTGGCCAGCCAGCGAGGCTCTAGCGCTATAAACCAGTTCGCGACGTCCGGCCTGCGCCATACGGGCCAACCTATGCGCTAATTTGGACGGATTACTTGTATGTTTGCTGTAGATTTATACAAGTTTTGCCTCATTTTGTGCGTTTCGTCAAGAAAAATGTTTATGCACTCACTAATTAACCACCACAACTCACTCTCTAACCACCACGACAGGCCTGCGCCATCCGGGCTAACCTATGCGTTAATTTGGATGAATTACTAATACATTTTCTGTAGATTTATACAAGTTTTGGTTCGTTTTGTGAGTTTTGTCACGAAAAAGGTTGATGCACGCACTATAATGTACTAGGTCACTGCGAGTCTTGGTTAAAATATATTAGTTAAAGCATGACCACGACAGGCCTGCGTACGGGCCAACCTACGTGTCAATTTTGATGGATTACTTATACTCTTGTTTGTAGATTTCTACACATGTTGGGTCCTTTTCTCGTCATTATGTTTCGTTACGAAAAAGGTTACATTAACACACACACACACAGGAATGTACCGGTTCACTACGACAGGCATGCCTCATATGGGCCAACCTAAACGCGAATTTTGATGGAGTGCTTATCCAACCGTTATTAGAAGATTTCTACACGTTATGTATCATTTTATCTTCATTATGCGCATTTCGTTACAAAAAAGGTTAATGTACTCACTGATGTACTAGTACATTACGACAGACATGAGGCTAACTTAAGTGCTACAACGACATGGACGCGTATTATGTCGCTTTCCTTTGCGTGTAACGCTTTTCGTCACGTAAAACACTAGTGCACATACGCAAGTGCTAGTTGGCAACAACCGAAATACATTAGGGTCGCAAATTTATTGACTAATTATACATTAAATTGATGACTTGCACTTATTCAAACGTGGATTTAACTGTTGCGTCGCTTGCAAATGGTCTGTACACACACGCTCGTACGCGTATCTATTAACGACGTAACTTTGTCGTCCACTTAATAACTCAAGCGGTGTTTGTGTTGGATCATGATTTTTTATTTAATAAACTTTTATATTATTGACAACATTTATTATAAATAGAGCGAAGCATGAAGTATTTTGATAGGACGATATTTGCCATTGTGTGAAAAGTTCCCCGACGACAGGGTTAGAGTTCAATTCACGAACTAGTCAATATTGTACAGAACATTTTTTATATAGATTTTTCCTTGCGATCGCTGTTAATTGGATATAAAATATTAAAAATGCATTTCCTTACCTTTTTCTTTTCTAATAAAATCTCATTTTTACCTTGATTTTTTCAGCTTCATCCTAACAAATTTACAGTTTTATCCTGATATTTCATACAGTTCAATTCGTGTTATAATTTTTTAACTTGCAAATATCATCAGTTTCATTCCTAATTTATCAGTTTTACTCTGATATTTTTCTCACTTTAACTCCTTCCATAACATCAGTTTTAGCCAGGTAATTTCTTCATTTTCATTCTTAATATATCAGTTTTACCCTGCTATTTCTCTCATTTTAACTCGTAATATACCATCATTTTCATTCTGGTAATTTATTCATCCTTAATATGTCAGTTTTACCCGGCTATTTCTCTCAATTTAACCCATAATATAACTTCAGTTTCATCCAGGTAATTTCTTCAATTTCATCCCTAATATGTCAGTTTTACCCTGATATTTCTCTCACTTTAAATCCTAATATAACTTCAGTTTCATCCAGGTAATTTCTTCATTTTCATTCCTAATAAAATCTCATTAAAACCCTGACATTTCTCTCACATAACTCCTACTATAACATCAGACATCAGTTTCATCCAGGTAATTTCTTCATTTTCATTCCTAATAAAATCTCACTAAACCCTGATATTTTCCTCAGTTTAGGCGCGTCTCTGTTTACGTCTCTGCAGGCAACGGGATCTGCTGAGGCGGGGGCACTGCCATGTGACCGCAGCTGTCGCAAGTCAGGTTTTGATAACTACACTTTTTCATCAAGAGTTTAGCACATTAATTAAATTATTAAGCTTGAGATTAAACGATGTTTCAAAAGTCGCTGTTGTTCAGATCTTAAAATAAATTTTTCTTATCTAAGAATATCTAAAAATCTAAAATCTCTTATCTAAATTATAATTCACACTGTTATTTTATGGGCATTGCAGTCAGTATTGTAGCTTATCATTGCATAATTTCGAGCGTAATTACTAAAAAATTTTTTCCTTTAAACTTTTATTGGTAATTTCTAAAATATTTCACGGTTGATGTGCACCTCAGACCTAACGGTGACCAAAAAACAAGAGCCGCCCCTGCACACGACACGAAGAACATGCAATAACTGCTCGTGCATCTCTAATTAAGTGGAACGTTACAGCGATTAATGTATGTTACAAGGGAAAATATAATTAATTACATTCATAACTAATAATTAAGCTGTAATTATTATTTCTTGCACGCCATCTATGATTTTTTTTGCTTGCTCAGAGGCCAGCGTGTGATAGCGTCATGACATACTAAATGATTCGTAATATTTGATGATACATCATATTAAATGATTTATCCTGTCAAATGATTCGTCATATCAAATGATTTGTCTCATTAAAAGATTGATCTCTTACTTTCTAATTACTCGTTATTGCTCCCGATACATATATAGTGACTGACTACTTCAAGGAATTGAATTATCCAAAATACAAACGGCATCGCAATTCTGCGAAATAATCTTTTATCAGGCTTCAAACTATACCAAAATAATTTATATATTTTTCACGTTCTAAAATATTTTACAAAACTAATGATTGACTTGTTTTTATGATGTAACCAACAAACGTTATATGGCCGTTGTCTTTTTTTTTTCTTCACAGTACATGCGACTGGCCGATCCATGGCCAAATTTCGATAATCCCTAGAAAAATAGGTTATTATTTCAGAATGATGGAGAACTGCAGATCATGCGAGCTGTTATGTTATAACAATATTATTAGAGATTATATATTAATATTAATTAAAATTATGATATTGTCGTATAATTAATTCTTCTAATGCGCCAGTCAAGCATAATAAATTTGCAGTTCGTCTTGTAAAATTCGTCACTTGGCGAAGATTTGCCACTTGATAAGAATTTAAATTGAAAACCTAATCTTTGCAACTACGAGAAAATTTACTAGGTACTTTAGATATAAGGTTGGTGATTAGCAGATGGACTTACGCCATTATACTAATCTCAAGTATTTAGGCAGCAGGAGGCTCGATACCGCAACTCGTCCTGCGCGTCTGGAGAAAAAACATGAGCTGAGGGTCGGTGGCAAAGTTGTTTGGTGGCTCCCATGTATCAAGGAACTCGGTAACCTCCAGGCAAATTGAAAAAAAAACGTAGATTAAATTTGATTTCGTTGGAACAACATTTGATAAACATTATTTAAACGTTAAATGTCTGGTTGGTAGCACCTTCATGGTTTAGACGAGGCGTTTGGTTGAACGTGAGTTAATATAAATACGAAAAATTATCAGTCTGGATACGTTCACATTAAAAAAAATTTGACTCCAGTCACTGCACTGCGTCCATGAAAATTTTCATAGTTATTCCAAAACAAGCAACACTAGCGCACGGTAATGAAAAACAAGTCAGTCGAGAAAAATTGTTATTAGTTTGAATTCCAATAAGACGATTATACGCCGCCAAGCTCAGATATACGGTAATGTCACCTGTTACGAGTTCTCAGGGGATTAGTGATTAAGTTTAGTATTATTATCAGCTCTTAGGAGATTAAATAATGTTTCTGTAATACAAGTTCCATTAGTGATTAAGGAGTGTTTTTATATTATGAGTTCTTATAAGTGATTAGGGAGTGCTTTTTGTAATATGAGATTATAGGAGATAAATGAGTGGTTTTCTATTATATATTTTTAGGTGATTAAGGAGTGTTTTGAATCATGAGTTCCAAAGCGATTAGGAAGTGTTCTGCATTATGCGTTCTGAAATGCTCAAGAATTTTTCCTTTTTAAGCGCACCTGGTCGCGCAAAACCACGCCTCCTAGTCGAGACTATAAAAAATAATATAATTATTAATATAATTTACTACCCACTTAAATCTATAATTTACTACCCACTATTTTAGTTGGTCAATAACTCGGGCAAACAAGTGCGCAAAAACACAAGGTGCATGTAAAATTACGCTGTGAATATTCATCTAATGGATTTATATGTTAGGAAAATTGATCTCACATCTTTGTTAGTCTTAATTTGAAAAACAAATAATTAAATTAAGTGAATGTCTATCACAGAGAAAAACATTAAATTCCAGAAAAACTTTTAAATTCCATCAACCGAGCGAAAGTTCTTATCGACGCTCGGGTATATTATCTCAATTCTTATAAATTTTTCGACTAATTCTTATCATATATGTATATAAATATTTTATCGTTCTATAAAAAATTAGTTCAGGCGTTAACGGAAAAATCCGATCATCAGTTATAAGCGTTAATAGAAGGGATGTCCTGTTAGAGAAATTTGAATTACACATTAAATTTACAATTTCCCTTTGAATTAAGAACGTAACTATGAAATACTCAACGCTGTGATAGAGAGATCGTTCTCTGGCCATAACATGTGGACTTTTCAATTTGTATGCTGATGATTATATTGAGCAGCGATTAAGCTGTGATGACCCAACAAGGCGTGAAATTATCACACTTTGCAGCAGCGAGATATTAGCCACGCTTGCATTGACTTCATTGTGCAGCGTAGACGCTGCGTGCACAGCTGTGGGGAACAGGCTTCATGGAGCTAACTTTCTATGATGAACTGCTTTATTCTTGAACGTGAAAAATAATTCTAAGTGCCTATGTATATACAAATTTGTAAAGCTTAATTGCGATTAAGTGTAGGGCTAAACGCTTGAAGTTTCAGAAGGCGGATTTGAATATTAATCGCTTCATACTGAAATGAATGGGGAAAATCGATAGATTTATTCTCCTAGTCATAAACAATTTACGAATTTTACGAACGTTTGACTCGGCAGCTTGAAGTGCATCATGTCGAATAATCGGTAATAAATATTTTCAGTAATGTGATGCAAAATCCAAAAAACTACTCTAGCATAAGAATTAAAATATTACAAATAAATATAATATAAATTGAAAAATATAGTTTTGCGGTCGCAATAAATATGGTACCGGTAGCTCGTTTTGACTTCAAGTGACTATGTCGTCGTGTCACTAACTTGTTATAAATGTATTAAAAATATTCACTTCCTTCTGTCTCCGTTTCTCTTATCAAGATCACCATTCACCAACTTCTTTCACTATCAGCTTCCTTTCATTTTTTCTAAACTAAATCAAGGCACTACGCCAATTTCACGATAACTTCCGTATTGTCGGTTTTTTATCAAGGTAGGCAGCCCGTGAGAATGGTTTGCTTGCTGCGACGTAGTTTATAGTTGAGGATTTTAGCAGAAGTAAAATTCGAGCGATTTTGAAAGTAAGATGATATTCACGCCAAGGGCTTCCAATAAATGTATGATTTTAGAGCTCCCTAAAAAAATTTTGCAATTGTAATGTCTGTATTTTAGCAATAATTGTCGATGATTTCATGTACTTAACGCCTAGTGGTTTTAATTGACTATTTACGATAAAATTTTATTCGACTGTACACTCTCTTTTGACACGGTCATAAAACACATGTGCAAAATAATTAAATAAATAAGCAGTAATTCCAATGCAGTGTACAGTTATCTAACCCAAGTCCTACAAATTGTAGCAGCCGAAAATTCATTACAAAGTTTCTATTTACATCAGTCCTCGCTCAGCTTCCTCATTCTGCGCAGTGTCAGCTCTTCTTTGTCCGGTTCCGGTTGGTGGCACAAAGTCAACATCATTTAGAGCGCGGTGCGTTTGCTGCGACGCACCAAACATCGGCATCGCTTACAGAGCAATGGCAGCCTCAAGCATCCGCTCAAACAATCAAACATGAAATAGAAGGTAGCACACCAAACATTATTATCGCTTATAGAGCAATGGCAGCCTCAAGCATCCGCTCAAACAATCAAACATGAAATAGAAGGTAGCACACCAAACATTTTCATCGCTTACAGCGCAATGGCAGCTTCAAGCATCCGCTCAAACAATCAAACATGAAATCGAAGGTAGCACGCCAAACATTATCATCGCTTACAGAGCAATGGCAGCGTCAAGCATCCAGACTGATGATAAACAACACTCAAACATGAAACAGATAAACAGGAAGACCGTGCACGTGATAACACTGAGGTTCTGGCGGCTCACGATGCACATAATTTATTTTGATCTTTAAGAGCTTTTGAACGCTCTTTAAGTAATTACTCTACCCAGTCTTGGTTACACAGCGTAATTGATTGGCTGCGTACTGTAATTGAGTTTTGAAAAAAGTACATTATTCTTGTTCCTAAAATATGGAGAAAGTCTTTACCATACGAAACATTAAATCATTCATCCAATAAGATTCGATAATCTCAGAGAAATCACCTTATTTTACTTAAATATTTACTTCAATCAAGACTTTCACTACAGATTTCGAAAAAGTTATACCCATTTGAAATAGAATTTATTTTTATATTCGTAAAATCCCTAAGATTTTTCCGCTGGTCGTACATATTACTTAAAATAGATCATCTATTGTATCTAGAGTACAAGTGAAAAAGCTATTAGAAAGCTATATGAAGATCATCGGTGGCCATTTAATCGTGGCCGGCAGAGATTTTTTCGAGAAGCCCCCAAAAAAGTTCTGTCCTTCGTAACGCGGCATCAGTCACGCTCCGCTGCGGCGATGAGGCGAACCAGGCTTCCCACGACAGCGCAAACCTGCCAAGACCCAGCAATTTTACCGTGAAAATCGCTCTTCAACTTTAACCATTTCCAAGCAAACCTCGATTCTTTCTTACATTATAACAAAACCGTTCGTTATTGCGAGGATAATGCACCGTTCGATTTCCGTTAGTGTAATTTTGAATGAAAAGTTTTGAAATTAGATTATTTATTAAAGCAATTCTGTAGCAATGTATTACTTTTGAACCAGTATCAATTTCTTGAGGGATAATAATCATCAACTGTACAAGAAAAGTGTTAGTCATTGTCCTTTGTCGCAGACCTCAGGTTTTCCTAAGGACGGCTTCTTCATAATAGAGAACACAGTGCATTTGTGAGACGATGAACTCGAAGCATTAGTGCGCGGAAAAGTTATAACAACAATGAGACGGACGGCAGACAATAGCGTAGGCATTACAAAGCGCTGCTCCGTTGCATTTACTCAGTACTAAATAGCCGATGTGGTCACTTTACGAGCGCTAGAGACTATGGAAAACCACACAATTTCTTTTGTCCACACACTGTAGCTGTTGCTGCGCCATGTTTGCTCCTCAATAATTATGGGGTGTGAACGCACATAGGCTTTCAAGAAACAAATTTCCAGGGTTTGGAACAATAGTGAACGCGGTTGCCAGACTGAACACGAGGAATTCAGTGTCGCCACCCGCAAGGAATGCCACGCCTCAATTGATTGCCAAATGAGCCCAAGGTGAGAGGGGGGCGCGACATGTGCTGGGCCCAAGTGGGGGACATGTGCTGGGCCCAAGTGGGGGATGTGCTGGGCCCACGTGGAGGACATGTGCTGGGCCCAAGTAGGGGACATGTGCTGGGCCCAATTGCGGGAGACATGTGCTAGGCCCAAGTGGGGGATATGGGCTTGGTCCAAGTGGAGGAGGAGAGAGGTGTGCTAGGCCCAAGAAAAAGAGGGGGCATGTACAGGCCCAAGTAGGAGAACATGTGCTGGGCCCAAGTGCGGGAAAAATGTGCTGGGCCCAAGGGGAGGGGAACCGTGCTGGGCTCAGATCAGAGAGGGGGCATGGACAGGCAGGCCATAAGTGATATGTGCAGTGGATAAATTGCCCAAAAAAACGAAATATTTTTTTGAAGGATGCGTGATCTTACCATTGGAAATATTAAAATTAAATGTGTAAGAATTGATTAAGAAGAATTTGAAAAATTCCGGAGAGATGATGTGCCGTAGAATACTAAAAAATGCCGTTATCATTCACTTCCGCTCAGGCTCTTGCCATCACTGAATGGAATGAATGCAATCAAACCAAACCATGCCAAGTCAAACTGTTCAAGTGAAAATGTGAATAAAAATATATTGAGTTGATTATCTAAATTATCATTACCTAATATAATTATCACTGCATAGAGTGGGATAACTTTGAATCCTACCAAACTAAATGAACTTGACACGCACAAGCTACTAATTCAAACGATACCCTAAACGGTACCTTGAAAGCAAACGATACCTAAATGCTCGACAATTTAAAACTTCGTTACTATATTTAATATAACATTGAGTAACTAAACTGGCTAGGTTGACAGAAAATGCACCCCGGTTGTGATCATTTCAGGATTTTGCATCGCATGAAGACAATTTAATTTTATATTTTTATTGGAGCTAATGAAATATTATTATATATTCGCTCCGTATAAATAATAATATTGAATATAAATATTTTTAATCAAATAATAACGAATAAAGCTTCAATGAATAAACTATTTTTAAGTATTTGGTTAGCATAAACGCTAGACATTTTTATTTAATGCAAAAAAGCTTAATTTTGAAGCAATCATTAATGTTGCATTTCATTTCATCATAATTTTATGTCATTTATGGATGAGGGATTGATTTATCATCAAGCTGCATTGAATTTTAGCAGCTCTTAACAGGTTAAGATAAAGTTTACGCACTCGTATCGCATCTCGAGCAACCTCTGAACCTCTGCATGAACTTTCGTGAACTTTCGTGAGACTTGAGAGAGCTAAACGACTTTCACTGCAAGGAGGGTGGCTAAGCGTTCGGAGATGCAAGCTTTCCGCTACGAAGCTACAGATTCTGTATTGAAATGACTTTTTTATATTTGATGGTAAGTGTCTTAACCTTATGACATGTTTTTCTTACTGAAATTCGAACTTTTTAAATGCTTGATTACAAAATTTCAGCTTTCGCTTAATGCATAAGATAAATTTGATGTGGAGCTCAAAACAACTACTATATTTCCTCTTGATATTCAATGGAAAGTGTCTTAATATAATGGCATGTTTTTCTAAAAGAAATTCAATCCACTTCAACGCTTGATTTTGAAACTTCGGCTTACGATTGATACCTGAGATAAATTTGGTGTATGGCTTAAAACAATTACTGCTCTGTCTTTTTATGTTTGATGAAAATTGTTTTGATCTGATGAACAATCTGTTGACGTGTTATTCTCAACGAAATGCAAAATAATAATGAAAGATTTTTAAAATATTGAAGCATTCATAACGTCGACGACTTGAGGGCAGCTCGCGACAAACGCATGAATAACAAGAAAGAAAAAATTAATTTCAAAGCTCCAGTCAAGAAAAGACCTAGAGGATTATTTTCATTCGTAAGAAATACTCGCTATGAGGTTAATGAAAATAAAGCGATTTCTGCATTTAAAACTTCTGAGATACAATCTATTGTGCAAAGTTTCACAAGGCCATCTACTGAATTTTTAAAATTTATGTTTTGTTGCTTCTAAAAAGACGGGTGCCAGTAATTTTTCTTGTTAATTTTAAAGATTTTGCCAATAAAGTATTTTCTTTTACTTTACTATCGCTATTTTAATAATTGCAATTGTTAACACTATTTTCCTCACAATAAAACTATTTATCCGCAACTACAAAAAACGCTTCTCATTTTTTTTTTAATTACCGTGACTGCTGCGTCAAAGAGATACGATGCACGTGGTAACTTTTTCCCCTGATCGCGAAAAACTCGGAAAAAAATAAAAAAAAAACTTGAATGCCTTAAATGCGCAAATTCTAACACTTTTTTTCAACAGTAACATCAAGTCCTCAGATTTCCTGCAAAGAGGTCACTTGAAGTCTTTTGTTGTGGTCAAGTCTTTTAGAAAAAATGGTCCGAAGTCCACTAAAAATATTTCGTTTGCATCGAACATCGAACAAGCAACAGTGTTGAGCGAACGTACAATCAGAAAAATTAAGGGTACTCTGTCCTAATAGCGATGTGTTTTTTGCGCTTCTGTTGGTAATCCTGACTGGTGCCATCAGTGCTAATGCCGCTCTGGACACGTGCTGTGTTAAGAGAGTGTGTCACTATTTAGACAATATGATACATTTGTTTGTCTGAGTGCATCGTACTTGCACTCTGTGTTTTAATAGAGGCCCGAAAAAGAATACGTAGATTCAAATGAATCTAATATTCAAATAATATTATTTCATCTCTGTCATGCCATACAGACCCATGCTGGACAAGCTATGAGAATATTTATTCTACATGCACTTGAAAGAAGCGCCGTACATTCAAGGAATGAATAATGCATAAAATATGAATGAAGGATGTTAATAGAGCTTATTTAAATTTTTAATAAGTAACTGACGGCGCGAGAAGTATCCGTACTTGAGAGTCCTGTAATAATATTGAATTTTAATCATAAAATTCGTTTTTTAGTGCAGTTATAAGCTTATACCTACATTGAAATATGAAATTATTGGAACAGTTGATCAGGTTGAAATTTATTTGTGATGAACATATAATAAAATTATTCATGATATGCCTGCAACATTTGTTATAATTTCTAAAACTCTAAACAAATTTAATAAAACAGAATTACAGCTTATTTTGCATCGCTCAAGGTCAGATATACAGACAGCTGTAGCACGACTCGTTTCTTCGCACGTGTTTATCTTCATTAAAAATTTGACGTTTAAGTTTAAAACTACCTATGCTTAGTAAAACCTGCATTAATTTGAATTAAAAATTCTTAAATTAGGAGCCTTCCGGGTGGATATTAATCTAAGTCTACATATATTATAGAAAAATTTTTGGTATTAAAATTTTCGATTCATGCATGTATGGCAAAAAAATTGTACCGAAAGTGAATATATATAAGTAAAAAAATACTCATATATATATTCAAATAATGTCGAATCGTCCGATCCAGTTAAATCGTTTTAGCTTGGAAATTACGTGAAAAGTTAGAGGTCAGTACGAAAAATTTATTCCTTTGATTAGATAAATAAATGAGATATCCTGATTACAGTTCCACAAACAAATTAATCTCTATAGATAATATGGATATAAGGTTGGCCATATTTTGTTCTTATTGTTACAGAAACTCTTGTATTTATTTTTTTATCACACATTCAAACAAAATTGATTTAGAGTCAATCTTCAATTTTCTGAGTTTATGCTCCCGTCAAACGCAATTTGTTAAAAATACTTTTATGCAAAACAATCCCGTTGTTCTATAAAGAAAATCAGATCGGAATATTAATTTTTCGCTTACTATAGGTTGCATGCTCAGTGCAGCTCAAGCCCCGCAAATTATGGCCCCTTAATTCAGCATGGCCTATAATGTTATGAATATTTACAGGGGTTCTTCATTAGAGGTATGATAGTTTGGACGCCCAAGCCCCTAATAAGAATAGTTGATCTCGTGCCCCCTGACGTACGAAGCGTCAGATGAACGCTGCGATAACTTCGAAGTTTGGAACAATGTTGATCAATTAAGTGATAACCTTATACTTTTTTGATCACGATCAGCAATGAGGGAATTTATCATAATCATCAAGACATCTCTAGGTCTTGTATTTGGTATTCGCATCAGGTATGTAGAGGCGTTGGCTTTCAACGTCTTCCTGGAGACATTCATCCCCAGGCTGAAGGCTATAAGACCTTCTATAGGGACGCAGCTAAGACAAGATAGCCTGCATTTAAGATATGAATGCAGGAAAATCTGAATTCAACCTAAAATTAGAAATTATCTTTGTCTAAAGCACATTCTAACTAACTAAAGCAAATTCTAAAGTAAGATTTTAAGAATAAGCTTAGATTCCATCTGAGGATTCCATTTTCTCTAAAAAACAAACTTAGAAAAGACAAAATCCTTAATATAAGCTATTTTAGAACGGGATCTTCTCGACAACGAATCCAGAATCTTTCGATTTGCATGAAACTTAGTTCAAGTTAACGGCTCGAACTTGAGACACAAAAATCGAGTTGCTCCATTAAAGCTTATCAGGCCTTGCAAATCTTTGGATGATGCTTCACTGCATAATAATGGAAGAAAAGCGAATGACTTCCCCGATCTTTAGGGACGATGCTCAACGCATCTATGGCTCTTAGGCAGAGATTAGAGGACGTTTTCAACACGCATGCAATAGACTGGAACTTCAGAGTCTCATTTTTCTGTAAGTTCCAGACACGAACCTTGAGGGAGGCACGCATGGGCAATGACATTTTTTCTCAAGGATTATTTTCATATGGAGACCTTAGCATTGATGAAAAGTCACGTCAGTTTTCAGCATTGAAAAAGTTATTCATTGAAACATTTATTGCACGGTTTCGGATATAGCGTGCTGATTGAGTTTGATGTATATTGATTTAGACAAATTGAAGAGGAAGAAAAATACTCTAAAAATAAATTATCAAATTATAATTGACTTGTAAAACTCAATGCACCATATTTAATCTTTCTCAATTTTTGATTAATTTGATTTATGACTCAGCTTTGCAGAATAAATTACTTTGATTCTGTTGTACAGTCGTACTAAAAGCTATTGCATTTTACACATGCACCGAGTCTCATAATAACTAATTCCATAAAGACTATGTTCGTTAAAAACATTTGCATAATAACTAGTCACATCGGGACTAGTTACATAACATCTAATCTCGTTATAAACAATTCAAAACCAGTTAAGTAATGACCAGCCACTTAGCAATCAGTTATGTAAGTGAATAACTGCATAATGATGAGCTTTTTGACTGAATATTACAATAGAAGATAGTTTTACGCACATGTTTTTTGCACTTTACTGGTTTTACACAAATTGCTTTACGTTAAATAAATAGTGACATAGTTACTAGTAATATCCTAATTATTTTCGTTGTTGCCACTGTAATTATGCAATGATGCAATGCAATGCAGTGATGCAATGACTTAATTACTACATAACAACAACTGATGCAGATTTACAAGAAATCTAGCTACATGGTCACGACTAATATTATAACAAGTTTCCTGACGGCTAGTTAACTAATAAATAGTTAGTTATCAATAGTTATTAATGAATATTTCTATGATGAATAGTTAGACATAACTAGTTACATAACGCGTAGTTGCATAATGCCCAGTTACCAACATGTTGAATAGTTTCACGATGAATGCTTCCCTAATGACAAGCTAACTAATAACTACTCAATTAAAAGTAACATGATGACTAAGCAGTTTTAGGTTAGGCTGGAGCCTCCTTGATTTCGCACTACACGTCGAGCCTGTGCTATTGAATCACTGCACTCAGAAAGATGGACGGGCCATAATATCCAAATAGTGACACGTTCTGGACGTAGCATTGATATGCCCTTTTACCGCGAAAAACTGGGTCAGGATGACCATACAAGCACGAAAAAGTTCATCGATATTTGGACAAAGCCTCGCTAATTTCTCTGAGTGGACAAATGAGGCCAGGTTGACCACACAAGCACGAAAAAGTGCATCGCTATAATGACAAAGTCTGGTTTATTTCTCTGAGTGGACAAATGATCAGATAACCAAACAAGCACGAAAAAGTGCATCGATTTTTGGACAAAGCTTCGCTTATTTCTCTGAGTGGACAAATGAGGCCAGGTTGGAGCGGTTTTTACTGCCGCTGCCCCGTGGCAAGTGCAGCCGCTTTAGAGCCGCCACGACGTCTCATGCAAGTCCCGGCCTAACCGCCATTCTTGTTTATGATGTCAGGCTTGAGCAACTCGGTTTAAACCGTTCGATAAAATTCAAGGCTATAATTCAACCGCCTTCAAATGTGTCCTCGAGTTCGTACTTCAATTCGAGATCAAATAAATTTTTTTCGCGTATTCTAAACGATAATACTGCCTAAATTTTCAGCTTGTCTTTGAAGCCGATAACATAATCTTTAAATTTTATTATGCGCAAAAGTATCTTTTACGCTTTTAACATTTATCTTGAATTAACGATTGATAACATGACTAAAAAATTACCTTAGAAATTAAACGCCCAAAATTCACTCATCTATAACAATTGCCAAAATAACCTTAATTTTGGTTGAGAAATGGAGCTTGCTTGGACAACCAAGACGCGGGTGACTGCAACGCTGACCAAGTGGCTATCCTTAAATTAGGTGAACGACGCTTGTGGAGTAACGCTTTTATTTCATGTAAATGACGAATACACGAAATAAAATGTCATAGATGATCTAACAAAGAAGCGCATAAAATAGTTTTTAAATGATTTCCATCCGTAAGTGCGAATGATAGTCTTCTATATCTAACATTCATGGGTGGCAGCATACAGTATATAAAAAAATTGAGTGTCGGTGCGTGTTCAGTTGTTGAGTGTAGATAAGAACGAAGTTTGAAGTCATATTAATTACGATGCCTTTCTTTATAAAGAGCATCCATCTATGTGCGTTAAATTTATGGAAAAAAACACTTGTATAAAGTTATAATACAATGGAGACGCAAACTATTGATATTACAACAAATTACGCACACGATTGCTGAACGTTAAGTACTAAATCAACTGTGTCACTGGTATGCGTTTATGCCAAATTTGAATAAACGTCTTAAAAAGTATTCAAAAAATCAAAGATTTATTCAAATCGGGAAAAATATCTACAAAAGACTCATTCCGGTTGATATAACTAATAATAATATTTAACGCGAGCGATGAACTTCTATGATTACGAATCATATAGGCTAAGATAAACTAGAACTACACTCAACTAAGAATTTGCTCGATGAAAATTGAGCTAAACAGATTCCACATAAATGTTTGCATTCAAGTTAAAAGACTCTAAACTGAACTAAATCTTTAGTGTAAAGTAATAATAAGCATGACAGCGTTCACGCCATTGTTGCTATAATCTATATGATCGCTATCGTCGCTATAAGGCGATTATCGATTGATGATTCCTCGAATTTCGTCATCAGCTTCGTCGAAAACGTTCATCAAAAACTGCAGTGTCACT
The DNA here is from genome assembly GCF_000764305.2 of Hyalella azteca. NCBI lineage: Eukaryota > Metazoa > Arthropoda > Malacostraca > Amphipoda > Hyalellidae > Hyalella > Hyalella azteca. The sequence continues at coordinate 51,139 of NW_025935956.1, read as the reverse complement.
TACCATGTTATGTATACAACTGCAACACACTGAACAGTAAACACGGCCTATATGCAGCTGCAGGACACTGATCACAGCCTATATACAGCTGCAGGACGCTGAACATGGCCTATATGCAGCTGCAACACACTGAACACGGCCTATATGCAGCTGCAACACACTGAACACGGTCTATATAGGTATAGCTGCAGGACACGTACTGCGCACGGTATATGAACAATTGCAACACATTCATCACGGCCTATACATATACAACTGCAGCACAATAGACGTGATCTATAAACACAATTCTGACCTGAATAGGAACAAAAAAATATGCTCCAAGTTCATACAACCGGAAATATAACAATAATTTGAACTAAAATGATAAACAATTTAAACTTACCGAGGTAAATATAATGCAGTCAGTGTTGTCANCATCAGTGAGTGGGCAGATACGCGCACTCTGGTTCAGGCCATAACAATTCGCAAAAGGTTTAATTAAGTTGTAATGTCATCACAACTTCATGAATAAAAACTTTGTATTTAAGAAATCACTGCATTTTGGTTTCTTAGATACCATTTTCCAAAGAAAGATATTTGAAGAAAGGATCTCTGGTCATTTCTTAGGCATAAGAAAAAACGATTTTCGTTGCTGAAACCGATGGAATAAAACAAATTTTTTTTAAATTAAACGATTTTTGATCCAAAAAATGTAAATTATATTTCGTTTCTAAGGCATGAGAAAGAAATCAAAAAATATCATCGAAATAATGAATTTGCAGACGACGTATAAATCGTAAAGAGTCTAAAATTCGTTGCTGAAATCGATCTAACGAAACAAAATATCTTTAAAATAAAGTAAATATGGTGCTACTGAATGTGCTTCGTGACTCAATTCACACGCACAGCAAATAATCTATTAAATAAAATACCCATAACGTAGAATTCAACTGTAAAAAATATTTATTAACAAATTCAACAGCAAGTCATGCATCTCAGATGTTTTAAATTGTATAAAAACACGATAATTGTCGTACAAAACTATAATAATTGTACAATTCTAGTGTTTCAAATGTAATAAGATGCCACCACGTAGACGGTCTGATTTAGAGCGTCACCTCAAGCAGGGCTGAGTCCATGGGTGCCAAAATTATGCCCCATTGTTGTTCAGGAAACTTCAGCCCTCAGCTTGCCTTCATCGCCGTCACGCCATGATAAAGCTTGCAAAATGGCAACGATAAGACCATGGGATCAAATGGCGGAGGTTTGATCAGTTGTCATGCCACACAGTCGAGAATGCCATGCCAGCCACACAGTCGAGAATGTCATGCCACACAGTCAAGAATGCCATGCCATACAGTCGGGAATGCCATGCCACACAGTCGAGAATGCCATGCCACACAGTCGAAAATAACTAATTTAAGATGCTACCAAATTAAATTTTGGATCTGATTAAGGAAAAAATCAAGAATTCAAATTCATAATCATTATAAATCTTCTGATATTCCATTGAATGCTTCCGCTAATTATTAGCTAATTATTAATCTATATTTTTGTACATGCATCAATTCGAAACTCATTTACTGGTACTGAAAGCGGTTCGACGTACGTCGCGGTTCAACTGTCGCTAACGTGGTGATGCAAGAACGTGTTATTACAATTGATTTTCGGTGAAATTAACAAACCCTCCAGGCTGAACACATCTCGGTATACAATAACGTGTTTTTTTATTGAGTAACACCCCTTCTACCCTTCTAGGCTGAACACATCTGGAAATACACTAACGTGCCTTTTAAATTTATTTTAGAAGCAAGGAACACACCTCCCAGGCTGAATACATCTGGGGATACATTTGCGGGTTTTTAATTTTATTTTGGAAGCAAGTAATACACTTCCCAGGCTGAACATATCTGGGAATACACTTGCGTGTTTTTAAAACTGATTTTAGTTGCAAGTAACACACCTCCAGACTGAACACATCTGTGTATACACTTGCGTGTGTTTGTGTGAAGCCAGCGCAGCGCGGCGCTGCGTTAGGCGCTTGTTGTGTTGCTGACGCCCACGCTAGACCGCTTGCCTGCACTGTATCATTGACTTGCTATTACATCCAATATTATTATTAGATTTTTCAAAAACCATGTCAATCTACGATTTCAATTATTGCAAATGCACAATAAAATGTATTGATCATACTACGATAATTGAACTTGATTTAAATTCTGAACGTTTGTCGCAAAACTGTATCGGGATATGTACGTTAATTCTATACCTAAACTGAACTTCTACATTAAAAAATTGCAATGTGGATCCAGAAATGATCTTGATCCGTAAAACGATTTTTCTTCCTATGGACAGTTTAAATTCTTTTCACATTTCCCAGGTTTATGAATCCATTCACGTAATTCATCACATTTCCCAAGCCATTGCGAACGGTTAAGCAAATCTTTTGAGTTTGCCCGAGTCTCTGACAACGTTCAGCTACGTCGATGTAAACAAATTCAAGTGAAGTTCTGACAGAGGATTGATGAAGATCGAAAGGGGAGTGGCGGGGACATCTCGCCCCATATACGAGCCCCACGACACTGGGGCAGAGCTCCAGTGGAATGACAACGGCGGCGACGAGGATTGGGGGAAGGGGAGATGGAAGCAGACAGCCGCCCTTGCCTTTTACGTCACGCACAAACATCGTCGTCTGCAAAACAAAGATCCGCTCTCGGGCAGTCTCTGGTACGGGCGAGTACGGCGTCTTAGTATAACACTAATAACTGTGACAAATTAATGTTACTTCTAGTACAAATACTAATAATAATAATAGTAATCTGACAAGACTTCTTATGCTACTCCCACCACGCTAAAAATAATCTAGAGAAACTATATATACATACTACCACTGATAGTAATAACAATAATAATAAACTTTTGAAGCTACTTACGCTACTGACTGTCAAGAATTAAATTCACATGCATCGATTAAACTAATGCTACTAAATGTCTATAATTGAAATAAATGGAATCATTATCAATTACCGATGATCTTTTACCGATGCAGTTTTTCCACCATTTACCATTTGTAAGGCATGATAATAAGTTTTAGACTGAAGTTGCTCAACTAAATGTATTAATATTATTAATTTAATTATTAATTTTATTAATCATTATTAATGATGTAATATTATCAATATTAATAATAATAATATAATATTAGTAATAATAATAATGTTATTATTATTATCACTGTTATTAGTGGGGCCTATGTGAAACGCACCCCAGGTTTTTGCCCTATGTAAAAAAGCATTTCTGAAACGTTCGAAAACATTAACTGGTATTAATTCATTTTAATTTGATGGGTCTGAAATATTTTACTCTAATTGTTAATATACCTCTATATTAATTTATAAGTATATTATAATCTATAGCGTATGAAAAAAATTCCATTGCATGAATTAGCGCTAGAAAAGAAAGCAACAGAAAAATTGCGTTGGAGTCGGACGTCAGACGTGGATAGTTATTATGCAATATAAATGTTAGGCCGCTGCACATACAGACTTGAGTGTGCACTACCACCGTGCACTGCCGTGCCGAGTGCTGCACTACCGTGCCGAGTGCTGCACTGCCGTGCCGAGTGCTGCACTACCGTGCCGAGTGCTGCACTGCCGTGCCGAGTGCTGCACTGCCCCATTACTTACACCTGCTCGTGCGGTCGTGGGAACATAGGCCCCGGCGCTCCCACGGGAGTCACCCAAATTACGCAGCGGGGCGACGCCTCGGGAAATTCGCTCCTGATGAACTCGACTTGTGACCGCAATACTCGGAGTCATTCTCTGGTTGACAATTTAAGAGTTACTCGAAGTAAATGGGAAAAGTGATAATTCAAGGGTTACCCTGAGTAACTTTCAGCATAGTGGCAATGCAGAGTTTTTTTTAGACACTCCCTCAAGTTCATTTGTGAGTCCTATAAGTAGACCAGTAAAGTATCCTGGATACCAGCAGTATGATACATTGATACATAAAGAATTGATTTAAATCTTGGGTAAATGAGGAAATAAAAAATGAACTGATTCTAAAAAAGCTGTGGTTTGCCACTATGACTTTCAGAGAGACAACTCAAAGAGTTACTCGGAGTAGCTATGAAAAGTGACAACTCAAGAGTAACCCTGAGTAACTCTCAGAAAAACAACTCAAGAGATACTCGGAGTGACTCTCAGAGAGACAACTCAAGAGTTACCCGGAGTAGCTCTCAGAGAAATAACTCAAGAGTTACCCTGAGTAACTCTCAGAGATACAACTCAAGAGATATTCGGAGTAACTAAAAATAATGCCTGAAGAGTTACCCTGAGTAACTCTGACAGTGACAGCTCTGGAGAACTTCAAGATAACTATCACACATAAATAAAAAAGGTTACTCGCAGTAACGCTAAAGTATAACCCCAAAAGTTACCGTGCAGATTGGAAGTTAATATGAAAACATCCTGAAATCAAATGTCATTAGGAGCTATCATTTATTCAGTACGAAATTATCAATTTAAAATTATTTTATTTATTATTATTATTTAATTATTATTCTAAAATTTTATTATTTAATTTAAAAGTACGAAACAGTATCCCGGTATCGGTTACCTCGCACGAGGTATCACGAACCTAATTATAACAAAATTACACGCATCCTAAAAATGAAACGGAAGTTGCAGCAGCTATGAGGGCTGAGGCGGGGGTTGGGGTTCCTTGGGGTTAAAGGGCGAAGTGGCGTGGGGTTGAGAGGTCAATGGGGGTAAAGAAAGGGGTTAGGGAACAAGGGGGTTAGAGAGGGGGTAACACAGTGCAAGTCTCGTGCAGTCATGCGGCGCTGTTGATGATAGTCACGCTCCGTGCCTCCTGCGGCGATCGCGCCAGGCAATGTGTATTTTTGTTATATAATTTCTTCCTATCCTTTCTCTTCGTTTCCGTAGTTGCTTTATAATTTATAGCATTAGAGACGAGATAAATGTGATTAAATGAGGGATATAGGGAAATTGTTATACAATCTTTATATAATTTTTTTATGCTTGCCTGGTTCAAAAATCATTGAATACGGGACAGTAAAATCAGACTAATATTAAAGAATTTTTATTACTTCTCGATAAATCCACACACTTTAAATCCACAAAATTGAGATGATAAAAAAGCCTTTCATTTAACAAAAATTCAAAAATCAAATTAAAAAGCAAGAGAAAATTGTAAATAAAAGTGAAGACATTAAATTTAAATATGGTTATAGTTAATAATATGACAAAATAAATGTACCACACCTGAAATAAAATTATCACTCATTACTATAATTAATCACACATGATATACGCTTAATCACTACTAAACTATGATTAATCACTCCTGAATTATCAATAATTAACAAATTCGAGTCATGCGTCAATGATACAGAATAACAGCATTATTAATAATACGACTACAATTCGTATAGATTTGGTCACTAAGGGAAGAGAAATTAACATGAATTAATGGAAGATTGCATTAATTCCAGACCTTTAATAAATTATATATATATTCCATTTAGCATTTAGAGATACAAATGTCAATAAAATCTAGTTGAAGAAATCTCACACATTGAAGACATCTCAGATGAGGTATTATTAATCATTCTCAACCCTTGCAATTTTTTTTTGTCAATTCGCCAGGTTAAAAGAAAAATCTACATTAGTACATTTGAAAAAATTTTATTTAACTCTATTAAGGACAGTTAATATTCCGCCCAAAATACGTTATACCTAATATTTCTTTAAGAAAACAGCGAATTGAATATAAAAATAACAGTTCCATTACAATAATTCGATGACATATCGCTTCGCTTTAATTGGATGTCCTTTTAAACTAAGCAAAATATGATTAAGTTTTTTAATTAAATCTACTCTTTTTCGATTCCGGAGCGTGTCCCACAAAAATTTTCCCCTATTTTTCAATTGACTATATCTCAGCTTCAAACTAACTTAATTCAATAGTAATTATTTATTTAGTATGAATAATATATTTTTGCGAAAAACCAAAAGAAAAAAAATTAAACTATTTAATTTAAAATGGATAAGAAATCAATCAAAAACGTAGGGAACATTTTTGTAGGACAATGTTTAGAAGCATCACGGCATGCGAGAAGATTTACAAACCAACGCAGAAAATCCCAAGCACTTAGATACCTAGGATGATAACAGGAGTATCACTGATACTTTGATCACTAAGATGGCATCAGGAGTTTCACTGATACTTAGATCCATAGGATGGCATCAGCAAGATCATTGATACTTAGATACCTAGGATTACATGAGGGGTATCACTGATACTTAGATCCCTAGGATGGCATCAGGGGTATCACTGATACCTAGATCCCCAAGATGTGCTAGGAAGTATCACTGATACTTGACGCAGGATGCTCTTCAGCGGCGCTGCCCATTGCGAGTAGCGTGGCGACGAGGTCGTGTTTTGAAGTTCTTACTGTAATAAGATGAAAGTATTTAACAAAACAATACTATAAATATGGTGGAATAATTCAGGATTTATCATCAAAATATTACTGAAACTTTATACGTTCACTCAGTGCATGCATAATCAGTATTCATGAATTATTTTGTCTTGTGGATATAATTTCTACAATTAATTTAAGAAAAATTAGTATCCTCTGTTATAAATATTCATAATTATAAAAGTTAATAGCTTGAAAAAGAAATGAGAATTTTAGTGACAGATGAAACATTTCGAAATAATATAAAAAATTCGCGTGATTGTCCAAGGAACGAGTAAAAATCTTTACCATTTCCGGTGTTTCAGGCGGTACTCCACGAAATTTGCAACGTGTTAAACATCTGTGATGAAGGGGCCAGGTCATGAGGTCAAGTTGGTTCTATATATATAAACACAGTCGATCATGTGCAGTCTGTGTTCGACAATTGCCGCGATGATTTTTACATGAAAGGTTTCTTCTGATGAACCGTGTAACCTTATATCAGGAGTTAAATTCCGCTAAAGCGATGCGGTGATGCAAGGGATTTATGGAATAAATTTCAGTCAAACGAACGAATACCACACGCAAAACCAATTAACAGAATTGAAACATTCACAATTAATTATTCATAGGCAATTTGTAAAGTTCGATTCAAATCAAGACGAAAGATCTTTTTAATATTAAAGGTCATAATATTCTTTGTGTCCTCATAGTTGTTTTGAATTTAATTTGCTTATGACGGGCTATCGACGTGGCTGGAATCGTTCGTCACTTAGAGGAAAAGTGCTGTCCTTCTCTAACGACTTGAAGTACATTTGTTTTCGCGTCTCAATGCCGCTCATTCCATCCTGATTGTTTGCAACACAACGAAGCGCGTTTGATTTTTTTTGCTGCGAGTTATGTCTGACTGGACTAACTGAGCTCCTGTCCAGTGTTTGAATGCTTATGTCTGAATTGAACGTATTTGGACTCAACAAACGTGGACTCAGGAGCTTCTGATCGGCGAACAAACTTGATGATGTCGAGGGAGTCCGTGGCGGTAACGCTGGTGGAGAACTATAGCCGCTGAAATCTATCCGGTTGTACCTTCCGTGTCCTGTTGGCGACCATAGCCCCTCCCGGGATTGAACAAGATTCAACGGAGATGAATTTCGATGAGTCCCGTTGTGATTGAAAATTTCCGTGCAAATCGGAACATCAGTAGCCCCGGTATAACCAATACTAGTGCCAGACGTGCCAATGTGTCTTGGTGATGTAGAATTTCCTCTGTTCATTCGCTCATTCGAGGCTCCATATTCTCCTGTTTGAGGCAACGCCGAATCTGATGTACGATGTGATGACATCACCCTAGCTCCCCCATGACATGGTTTAAATAAGGACTGCTGTACCCTTGAATGCGACGTACGGTCTAGACTCGATGAATTGAAATGAGTGGTATTTGTAGTTAAAGATCGGAATTCAGTCGAATGATCTTGAAAAGAGTTACTGTACGGAAGGAATGTTGGAGAAACGCAACTAGAATGCTTCTTCGCGTCGAACGGTATCGGACTTAAACCAGTTCTAGATGTAAGTCCATTTTTCGGATGAGCTTGTGACCTAACTGTGATTTCAGTCGGATTCTGATGAATCTTCAAAAACTGCTCCTTGTTGCATTGATTTACTATATTCACCGAATGCAGTGAGTGCTTATAATGAGTTTGGTCAGTATTCAAACCAATTGACGGCTCTTCGTGCAAAAATATCGATATTTGATGGTTGTCTGACGACTTCGAAGAACCCTGTTCTGTTGAAAGGGATTCTTTTGACACAAGCAAAGTAGAGTTACTTATACAATTATCTGAATTTAGAGTCGAGGCTCCATATTCTCCTGTTTGAGGCAACGCCGAATCTGATGTACGATGTGATGACATCACCCTAGCTCCCCCATGACATGGTTTAAATAAGGACTGCTGTACCCTTGAATGCGACGTACGGTCTAGACTCGATGAATTGAAATGAGTGGTATTTGTAGTTAAAGATCGGAATTCAGTCGAATGATCTTGAAAAGAGTTACTGTACGGAAGGAATGTTGGAGAAACGCAACTAGAATGCTTCTTCGCGTCGAACGGTATCGGACTTAAACCAGTTCTAGATGCAAGTCCATTTTTCGGATGAGCTTGTGACCTAACTGTGATTTCAGTCGGATTCTGATGAATCTTCAAAAACTGCTCCTTGTTGCATTGATTTACTATATTCACCGAATGCAGTGAGTGCTTATAATGAGTTTGGTCAGTATTCAAACCAATTGACGGCTCTTCGTGCAAAAATATCGATATTTGATGGTTGTCTGACGACTTCGAAGAACCCTGTTCTGTTGGAAGGGATTCTTTTGACACAAGCAAAGTAGAGTTACTTATACAATTATCTGAATTTAGAGCACCTTTAGCAGTCGATTTTGGTTCACTAAAGTTCTTACTTTGTGTTAAATTCTTATTGATGACGGTAGATTGATCCTCATGCTGCTGGAATTGCGAAAAATTCATCGAAGTTGTTGAACACAATCCTGCTTCCTTATCAAGGAAGTGACGAGGACTATCACGAATGAAGCGCGACTGTTCAACAATTGCACGTTTGGCTTCTAAGTTGGATGTGCTGGAATAGTGATGCTGATCAACTAAACGGTCGAAGAAGATGTTAAGAAGTCTTTGCTCTGGGTTAACATCGTAGTCTACCGCTTTTCGTTTGGCCTCGTCAGTAAGGCGAAGGAAATGCGATGCTGGGCCAGGACTCATGACTCGAATGGCTTCAATTCCTACTTCCCCTCGTGTTCTTCTGGCGGATTTTATCGGGTCAGTGCTTAGGGACCTCGGATGTATGAGGTGTCGGTTTTTATTCCGGCTGCAACGAGATTCAGATTTTTGTTCATGATCTCTAAGTGCCGCATCTCTTCCTTGCAGGGTCCTAATTGCGTTTTGAGATGGTGGAGTCCGGTGCTCAGTAGGATAAAGTAACAATTCTTCACTCCTACGTTCAGAGATATTGATCATTGATTGTGTTCGTTGGTTTCCAATAGTTGCAAAGGACTGAGGATCACAACTGAGCTGACGAGACTGTTGAGGAGGTTGATATCCTTTTGCCGTCCTGTTGGTTGTTAGGCCAAGACCTTCTTTAGCAAACTTAGTTCTTTCTTTTACGTCCGTTGAGTTAAACCTACTAAAGTTATTTATTCCAGATTCTTTGCAGGATGAGTTGAAGTCTATTTCTGTGCCTGTTTTAAATGAGCTTGTTAGGGTCGATGGAGATTTATAATCCGAAGGACTTCCCTGAGGACGAATTCTTGTCGTAGTCACCGTTGAGCTAACGTAGTATTTGCTTGGCTCCGTAGCTTTGCATGGATGCAGCGAGTTTCCAGAAATTTCTTGTCTTAGATTTGAACTATCTTTGATATTCTGAGTTGCTTGGGACTCGTATTTTTCGAAAGCAGAGACTTGTGGAACGGGGGAGTAGTGTGAGCGGGAGGTGATTATATTTTCCTTTAATTCAACGCCCTCAGGTTTCTGTATCATAGAGCCTACTCTATTTTGTGTCACGGAGTGGATTTTCTGAGTATCGTGGGTAAAGAAAGGTGGATCAGTATTCTTTTTGGGTGACTTTTCTGTCCTATCTGCTCCGCGTTGTGTATTGATTTGTCTCACTGCAGTTGTTGACTGGAGGGTGCCGTAGGAAGCATCTGAGAACGTCTGTCTGGATATTCCCTCGGTCTTCTTCAAACTTTCATCGAACGCACTTACTTCGCAATGTAGGAATTGTGGATGGGAATAAGGTTTATCAGTAGAAAATAAAGCTAAGTCATTTTCAAATTTATCCGTGGCTTTTGAATTGTATCGCGAAATTTGATGACAGTTAGAACTTTGGAGTGTGAGACAGGATTTAGAGAGTTCTGCATTTCCAACGGCCGTAGTAGGGTTGTTGATCGTGCGGAGATCGACCAAGCTACCAGCTTTTGCTTTATCATTCTTTGATTTCTTGAGATGTTCTTGCCACATGTATTGTTCGTATGCCAACTCTTGTTGTATCAAATCTTCAAAGAGACGGATCGTGTCAGCCACTCGCTTGTTGTATTTTCCAGTCCTCGTCGCATTGACGTCGAAACTTTGACTACGTCGAACTACAGCATCATCGCCTTCATGCATTGATTCAGCTTTACGAGCTTGCAATTTATAAGCTTCTTCAAACAGGTCTTTCCGGCTTCTTCGAGCACTAGAAGAAGAGCCTCTCTCAAAATTTGATTTAAGACCGCAACTGTCATTTGAGACATCGTACGTCTGTTGAGAGCCCGATGTTACTTTGGTGGTACGGTGTCTGTCAAACTTGGAATCCTGTGTGGAGCATGAAGTTTGCATCAAACGACTCTGATCAAGCGAAAAATGCCTCCTATCTTCAAAGTTGTTTCCAGTTGAAACAATTTTCGTCATTTTTGTGTGAGATTTGGAAGATGTATCATTTAATACGCTTGCTGAGTGGGATCTTGGAGATGCATATTCTGTTAGTGAAGCAGAATGTCGACTTTGTTGCCTTTTTGGAGGAATTTTGGGACAGTGAAGTTGTTCCTGACTTGTGTTTTGCCTCATTGTCTTACAAATCTGTGAATTCAAGATATTGGGATCACTAGGTGCACCTTCTTTCGAGAATGACCAAGTCACTTGTCCCAGTTCATTGGGCCACGTTTTTCTTTGATCCTTCTTCACGTTACCGCGGCGTAAAAGCACTGCATTTGGGCTTCTTACGTTCCGTAAGTAACTATCAGAATCTACTGCCTCCAATGACACGTTATTTTCTTGCTCATAAATTTTTCCTCGCATACCATGAACATTTTTATAACTTGGTAGTGGCACAGGAGGAGCGCGAGGGTAGTCGTAGATGTGTTCTTCGAAATCAAAATTTCGTTTTTCAATGTAACCTTGGCTTTCGTTGATTCGGTAATTTTTTGTCAATTCTTTTGAATCTACAAAAGAATGGTGTTGATTATTAGTTACAGCTGAAATATTTTTGATGCTGCTATATTCTTGTGCAACGCCACTCATATCCAAGTAAACTGATGAGGGTGATTCCCACTTACGATGGTTAAAATCAAGGAGCTTGTCAGAAATCTGTGACCGAGAGGCTTCTGCTGTCGAAAATTGATTACTTTGAATGAAAAATGAAGGCAATCCACAAGAATTTGAATTTCTCTCAAATCTGGCTCGTCGACTATTGAATTCAAATGGCGATTCTGGGCGTGAATTCAATTCATTTTGGTCGTTGAATGTTCGATTTTGTCCATCAAAAAGCTCCCTAGGTTGTTGTTGTTCTTTGCATAGCTCTCGTTGTGTGATACGTCCATTTTGAATTTTTCTGTGTAGGGTATTTTCGTTGAGACTCTTTCGTTTACTATTGTTTTGTTCACCTTGATAAGAAAATCTGTTTTGTTTCACAACCAATGACGGTTGTATATCAGGTGAATTCACTAGCAAAGGTGACATTGACTCAGATTTCATCTTTGCTTCGTTTCTACCCAAAAAACCTTTATGCTTGTTAATTTCATTCAAGAGCCATCCACTAAACTCGTTTCTTGTGTGGGTTTCCGATGGACTTGGAGCATTCCTCCTCAAGGCTTCACTGCGAGAAAAATAATCATAAATGGAGTTGGTATCTCCTAGTTCTTGACGCCTGCGTTCTTCTTGCCTCTCTTCGTACGTCATTTCACTGAACGATATCTTTCCAGGATGCGCATAATTCCTGTTGTTTGCCCGAGACGCTGGATCTGGTTCGGGCTGTCGAAATTGAAAAATTCCATTCGTGCAAACGACGTCTTCATAGATCTCTTCGCCACCGATTATATCAGCCAAGTTCTCATACGTATGAGACGATAAATCGTAATGAGAAGAATATTTTTTCTCAGAGGAAATTTTATTTTTCAGATTGCCACTTATTTCAGATGCAGGCTGCCATGAAAATCTTTGTGCAGAAGGCTTAACAACTTTGTGTGGATTCGTATACGAGAACTTTAGAATTGGTTTGTATTTCGACCCTCTCAATTCCTGCTCGTCGGAATCCTCACTGGATTCCATGGTCCTGCTACTCTTTCAGATTCCTGTTACTCCCTTGCACTTTGTCAATGTTTCTATTAGTACCTGGAAGAAACAGACATTATATAATAATTTTTCGTTTTAAATATGCTGAGAATTGAGTCTAATGATCTCAGTTAATAAATTCGAAATTTAATATATTTCTGGAAATATTTTCCAAATGATTGATCTCGCTTTATATTCACAGAAATGTGAGCCCAGAATTCTCTAACCTAATGCCTCGCTTTAAATTTACTCGAATATATTAGCACACCTAACGTGCTAGATAGCCCAGAATTCCTAGATCATAATCATACATGTAATGTAATATTCAATCTCTCCCCGATTTTTGTCCATGTCTGCTGACATCCAGTGTCTATAATCAATCACTGCACATGCTCTAGAAATAAGGTCTCAGAATAATGGTGAAAATCACGTGGTGTCTGCTGTCATCCAGTGTCTATAATCAATCACTGCACATGCTCTACAAATAATGTCTGAGAATAATGGTGAAAATTCACGGTGAAATTTCGAATTTATTCTATATTACAGCGTCGAGGCCCGTCTTCCCTCACGTCCACAAGTCCAACTGAGGGCAGACGTGGAGCTGCTGCCTGGGGCCGAGAACACCTGTGACCCCAGCTGCAGGTGTACACCTGTTCACACGAACCCAGGTGCTGCTCTTCAGCACCTCTCTTGATTTTTGCTGTAACTTGAATGTGCTTCTTGTTTCTCTATTCAAAACTCAAAGAACAAATGAAGTTTTATTTTGGCGCATCGCTCACGAATTATCGAAGTATTTCAACATGGAGCAGTATAATGCGATTTATTTGTATGTTTATTCTCAAATTAATAGCTGCAAAGTTTTACCGCGGCTCTCTTTTGATTCTACCCTAAACTCTTGCGGATTTTACCCTATATTTTATGCCTGTTCACGTTACATACATTTTATCAAATATTTCAATGTTTCGAGTTTTTTGCATGGTTCATGCACATTGCTCGTATTTTCCTGGTTTCCCTTCTGCTATCAATCAGATTTAATAAAATTTTGAAGTTGAATTTCTCATGACTCCTTCGAAAGTAACATGTGCTCCATTTTTGCGCGTGCATATCGATCTTATTGGCCTTGTGAGGTGGAACCTAAATTGAAGCTTCAACCAAAGACATGAGACAGGTGTGAGCACTGCATGACTCACCGGCACACACTTTATTCTTGTTGACACATTTGTGTCACACCTAAACCGTAACCTCTAACAGTTCGAAAATCCCTGTAGAGTTTACCTTTCACGAATAAGGAGATTGAATTTGCGATAAAATAATTGCGATTGGAATGTTTTATAATGTGCATTTGGTAATGCAAAATATTCACTCTTGAAACTGAATATTACTTACGAGACTATGACAAGAGTCTCACGAATGAAGTATCATAAATACTTTACAAAACGACCGAAACTTTTTTCCATAAAATCATGCGAGTCCAGCCAACTGTACGCTCCATCAAGGCTGTCATCAAAGCCTGACTTGGCTGCTCGGAACTACCCACGTTTCTGTTGGCAATGTCCTTCTAAATTCTCGAATATCGGAGGATTTTTAAAAATTTACACGTGACTTGAAGGCTTTCAAGTCCACGAGGGCAGGACTTTCTCTCGCATGTATGTTTTTTGATTCTGGAAGTCTAAATCTGAAAGTTAAAATTTATGAGTTTAAATTTGAAAGTCGAAATTTGCGATTAAATTTGTTGAGGTTGAATCTCCAAATTTGAATCCAGAAATCCGAGTTTCCCTGAATTTTCTGGTCTATGCCTTTTATTTTAGAGGTTCGTGACTTAATCTACGTTCAAATCAGGATATGAATCACTGAGATTGAAATTTTAAATCTCAATCTGATTCTATGAGTCTGAATGAACGACTCTGATCGAATCGGCATACCTGAATTACAAACTAAATTCGTCAGGTTAAAATTTGCAATTTAAATCGGATAGTTTCAGTCTGCAAGTCTGAATCTGTACCTACAGTGGGGGGAAATAAATATTCGTACACTTGAAAAATCGTATTTTAATGTATGTAAGTACACAAACTGAACAGGAAAAGTTATTTATATTATGTATAGAGGCGCATTGTATTCAAAAATAGCATCAATAGAAATTAAATCTCAATGCAACAAAAATTAATGCAACATGTTTTTGAGATTTAATTTCTTTCGATAGTATTTTTGAATACTATGCGTCTCTATACATAATTTAAATCACTTTTCCTGTTAAGTTTGTGTACTTACATATGTACATTAAAATACGATTTTTCAAGTGTACGAATATTTATTTCCCCCCACTGTATATAAGAACCTGAAAACCAAAATTTAGTCTCTCTGCTCTTCTGACTTTGCGAAACAGAAGCTTAACGCTCAGTTATCGAATGTCGTTCGATAGTGAGAATATCTTCTGATCAGCAAGATTCGTACGATCGTGAAAGCATTTAAAACGCTTTTCGGTTATCGTTGTTTCCATGGCTACGCTTGTGATCAGATTCTCAGGATGATCGATATTTTCTCAAGTTATCCATTAATGAAAACTATCTATCTATATATGTTTCCTTAATGTAAACTATCAATGTATGTTTCCTTAAATTTGTTTCGACTTTTGTAAAAAGAGGCTATCTTTTTATATTTCAATAAATTACGCTAAATAATTATTAATTCAATAGTAGTAATTAGCACACAAATGAAAAATGCTGCAAAAAGTGTCGAGTATTTTTACCAAACGTGTTCGTCCTATAACGGTCATTGCTATAAATTAAATTTTCAAACCCTTTTCCTTCTGATATAAAAATTTATCCGCCCTTTTTGGGCGGCGATCGGAAGCTTGAAATCGGACTTCAGATGATGCCTCTTGATACCGCAATGCTGCAGTCAGTCTTCGTAGGGATAGCATCTGCAGTAATTAAATGTTACGAATACGATCGCGTCTTGAAGTAAAGAATTATGAATATAATTTAATTGCCCTATTACTCTTTAATTTAATTAACTCTTAAGCGAGATTTCTGATAGGAAATTTACATTGATGTTGATCTTTCTAAGCTACCCTTTTCAAGTATCGCAACAATTTGAGCAGAATGCATTTCGGATGTCACTTCCTAAATTTGAACATGTGTACTTACTGGTGAAAATGTTCAGCTTGTATTTTAGTAGATTATCAATAATAATTGCATGTTCAAGATGTATTATCGAATTTTCGTTCACCTCTGGCCCTGCCAACGAACAGCTTGTTTGATGGATGGAATGCTACGATAAAATTTTGGAAATAAAGTGGCTGCTGCGTGTGATGTGGTAGCCTGCCTCATTTTCATATGTATACGCACCTTTTATCCTCTAAACAACTCTATTACCTTACCTAATATAGACTCTAGATAAATATTCTAACGTTAATGGCCAATGGCCATATGTATGCCTAGAGATAATTGACTGAGCTGACGCCTTCCATGTATGATTATTCAACAGCTAATTTACAGATCTTATGCACGTTTTTCACACTCCAGAATATTTTTTAGTTGAAATTCGAATTCCAACTGCGGTGCATCCGCCATTCTCTTCATTTATTCAAGATTACAATTACCTAATTACCGAATTTTAGATTACCCAATTTTTCTCCAAAATATTGTGCAAATGTCGGATTTTCGAACAACGATCTGGATTAANTCACAGAAGGCAGAAATAAATGGTTACTGCTGATACGGTTTCTTTTCAGGCCTCTGCTACTCGTGTAGAACGTATCAATTGAGGCACCAAACGTATTAATTTGTACATGGAACTACCAGTTGATAACCAAATGTATTATTTGGTAAGTCGAACGCATCATGCAATTGATACATCTAACGTATTAATTAGTACGTCAAACTATCAGTTCAAACACCAAATGTATCATTTGGTACGTCGAAATTATAAATTGATACATCAAACGTATTAACTAGTACGTCCTCCTATCAGTTGATACATAAATGTATTATTTGATTCGTTGAACGCATCAATTGATACATCAAACGTATTAATTAGTGCGTCAAACTATCAGAATTGATACATAAATGTGTTATTTGATTCACCGAACGTAACAATTGATACGCTTAGTAAAGGTACTTGTACACGTAATAAATTAATGCGCAGTATTAAGGCAGTATAGCTTTTTCCAGGGCTATAAGTTTGCAGAGAAGTTATCTTGTGGCGCGTGAGTCACGCGTTTGTGTTTTCAGCTGCATGGTCAAGATCGGGAAGACATGTGATGGAGGAGAGGTTCTGTTGCTCCATGGCATCTGCTGCTCCAAGTAAAGAATTAAATACGTTGAAGTGTTCAATTTTTGAGATAAATTATTTTAACTCAGTAGTTAGCGGCAATTGTATGCGCCAGTAATACTACTAGGAAATAATAAAAACGGACATTGTATATCTGTATTACTTCAATTACTTGTATATCTGCAACGCTATCATCGTTTGCAGAACTGAACGAACAAGGAAGACACGCCCCCTTATCCTTCACACTGAGAACATGCTTTAGCTCACTATTTATCTTCATTCAATGTCACTTCCTAAATTTGAACATGTGTACTTACTGGTGAAAATGTTCAGCTTGTATTTTAGTAGATTATCAATAATAATTGCATGTTCAAGATGTATTATCGAATTTTCGTTCACCTCTGGCCCTGCCAACGAACAGCTTGTTTGATGGATGGAATGCTACGATAAAATTTTGGAAATAAAGTGGCTGCTGCGTGTGATGTGGTAGCCTGCCTCATTTTCATATGTATACGCACCTTTTATCCTCTAAACAACTCTATTACCTTACCTAATATAGACTCTAGATAAATATTCTAACGTTAATGGCCAATGGCCATATGTATGCCTAGAGATAATTGACTGAGCTGACGCCTTCCATGTATGATTATTCAACAGCTAATTTACGGATCATATGCACGTTTTTCAAACTCCAGAACATTTTTCAGTTGAAATTCGAATTCCAACTGCGGTGCATCCGCAGTTGGAATTCTCTTCATTTATTCAAGATTACAATTACCTAATTACCGAATTTTAGATTACCCAATTTTTCTCCAAAATATTGTGCAAATGTCGGATTTTCGAACAACGATCTGGATTAATTAGTTTAGAAGTCAAGTTTAATGATGATTTTGTTTTGTTTTGTTTTGCTATTAGTGAAGTTTCAACGTATACATGAATATGTCAAAATTTAGTATGCGTGTTTAAATTCTGGCATCGTATATATGCAGTGACTATTCAAGCACTTATCCACGATGCTTATCTTTCGGGATATTATTTGGACCTGAAACTTTCGTCTTAATGGTAAAATCTCGAGTCATTGTTAAACGGAAGGATCAAACTTCGGAATGGATTTTTCTATTATCATATGTAAATTCAAGTTTCATAATTATAAACAGGTTTTCGGTTTCAGGATGACTGAATATTAACATAAGGATCAAGTTTCAAGGTTTGTTGACCAATAGAAAATAAATGATTTCCATTATTATTCAAAATTCTAGTTGAATAAGTCAATGTGAATTTTTACACGTGAGTGAGCGCAAATTATGCAATATGCATCATACTGTAATATTATTGCATTATTCTCTGTACACTAAAAGCAGTCTCCGACTCCCGCTGGACGGGCTGGGGTTCAAAAAATAAATAACCATGCCTGGCTCAGTGTTAACGGATAAGGAAATAATTAATGACTTCTAACGCTGAATATTTTGAGGACAACTGGGATGCGCTTTCACTTGACCGAGACTGTAGCCTTGTCTTGCTGCAGCGGAGGATGACGTGATGCCTGCAGTGCGTTTGACGCTATTTACACATGCTTATGTTATAAAATTTCCAAGATTTCCGCTTTATGCGTACGATTTCTGCTTCAAAAAATTCTATCTAATGACTTGACCACTAAATTTTACTTGTAAATGCTGATTAGCTCCTATAGAGGCACACATTTTATCTATTATCACGGTATTTAAGAAGAACGAATTTACTTACATTTTTCCATATTTGATAGAGACAATTTGTTACGCTTTTCTTAAGTGCAAATTTTTAGATCTGATTGAATGCGCTCCAGACAGATCGCGGTTTGCGCGGTCGCCAGGGATGTCTGAGGTAAGACTGTGATGGACATTTGAAGCTCACTAAGTGGAGGCCATTCATGGCGGTCATTAACAGGCGCAGTGGCCGCTCAGTCCGCCGTTACGCTGCCGCTCTTTGCCATCCGTTTGTCTGATTGACCGGAACTTGTGGTGGTCGTAGGTAACGGACATGCTCAGCAATACTTTATTTTTGCACATCCCATGAGTCATTTATAAGTATCATTTAAACTGTTCATTACAACTACATGGTCATCCCTGAATACCTAAATTGATAACTAAAACGGGCATACTCAGCAGAACTTCAGTTTTTTACATCCTGTAAGTTATTCCGAAGAATCCTTTGAAATTCTTTACTACAATTAGATCGTTGCCATCTTATTTCCTAGGTAGATAGCTCAATACATTTGGCAGTCAGTTATGCCTGACCTTGATGAGATTTGTTCACTAAGTAGTCAAGGCAGAAGGAAAAGGTTACAAATGAAGAGGTTTCTTTTCAGGCCTCTGCTGCTCGTGTCGAACGTATCGATTGAGACACCAAACGTATTGATTAGTGCGTCAAACTATCAGTTAATACACTAAACGTATTAAGTAGTGTGTTGAACTATCAGTTGATACACCAAACGTATTAATTATTGCTTCGCATTATCATTTGATACATCAAACATTAATTATTGCGTCGAACTATCACTTGATACACCAAATGTATTGATTGGTACGTCGAACGGATCAATTGCTAAACCAAACTTATTAATTAGTGCGTCGAACTATCAGTTGATACATAAATTTATTAATTGATTCGTCGAACATTTCAATAATATATACGTTTAGTAAAGGTAATCTTACACGTATTTAATTAATGCGCAGTATTAAGGCAGTATAGCTTTTTCCAGGGCTATAAGTTTGCAGAGAAGTTATCTTGTGGCGCGTGAGTCACGCGTTTGTGTTTTCAGCTGCATGGTCAAGATCGGGAAGACGTGTGATGGAGGAGAGGTTCTGTTGCTCCATGGCATCTGATGCTCCAAGTAAAGAATTAAATACGTTGAAGTGTTCAATTTATGAGATAAATTATTTTAACTTGGTATAGTTAGTGGCAATTGAATACGCCAGTAATACTTGGAAATGATAAAAATGTGTATTATGCACCAGTAATACTTGGAAATAGGAAATATGGGCATTATGCACCAGTAATACTTGGGAATAAAAAATACGGGTAATACACACCAGTGAAACTTTTTTTAGTCATCTTAATTTAAGGTCAATTGATCAGCTTGACATGTAGTTTATCTCACGTGATACTGACGGAAGCGATTAGTTCCTTATTTTTTTATTTGAGATCCATTCAGCTTGAGCCATTTGTTTTATAAAGATATGCTTCAATATAAAATTGCCGTAAAACTCGTTTATTAACGCTGAAAATTTGTCTCGGTTGACGTCAGGGTAAGAGCAACGTTATCATCGTTTGCAGAACTGAACGAACAAGGAAGACTCGCCCCCTTTTCCTTCACACTGAGAACATGCTTTCGCTCTCTATTTATCTTCATTCAAAGAAGATGTTACTTCATAGTGCATTTGCAACCCTTGCGTTAAAGTTATCCCATAATTTTAACGCAAACAATCTGAAGTCTCTAATTTATTTTTACGGCAGCTTCTTTCAACAATAAAGTTCTAACAGCTAAATTTTCAACTACGGTTCTAACATTAAAGTATGATGCATATTGCATAATTTGCGCAGGCGCCGCTCACTCACGTGTAAAAATTCACATTGACTTAATCAACTGTAATTTTGAATAACAATGGAAATCCTTTACCGTCTATTGGTCAACAAACCTTGAATGTGTAAGTAATATGGTGCGACACTGTTGCATTCATTATCTTGGCCCGGGTGAATACTGAATAATGTTGCCCATCTGTTTGGCTTTCATGTTGGTCTGTGTCAGCGATGAATCGGTCTGTTGGATCTGCCTGTTCAGCAGACCTGTTGGTCTGTGTCAGCGATGCATGGGTCTGTTGGATCTGCCTGTTCAGCGCACCTGTTGGTCTGTGTCAGTGATGCATGGGTCTGTTGGATCTGCCTGTTCAGCGCACCTGTTGGTCTGTGTCAGCGATGCATGGGTCTGTTGGATCTGCCTGTTCAGCGCACCTGTTGGTCTGTGTCAGCGATGCATGGGTCTGTTGGATCTGCCTGTTCAGCACACCTGTTGGTCTGTGTCAGCGATGCATGGGTCTGTTGGATCTACAAGACTTTGTCACTTCAACGTCCTGCCCAAGATGGCCATCGGGTCAATCAGGATTTATTAATTACAAATCTTTTACGCTTACAACAGTTTTGCCTTAAAACTAAATGCGCGTCAACAGTTTAGTTTTTGCTCTAATTTTGTTTCATCATGATTGCCTTAATTCTAAATCCGCGTCGTTAGTTTCGTTTTAAATCTAACTTGGCTTTAACAGTCTTACCTTAAATCTAAATTCAAGTCGACCATCGATGACTGGTACTACCGTACTTGGTTAACAAAAGTTTAGCTCAAAAAGTTCTTTGAATTCAGATCTTGATTCCTTCATTCCATAATTTTTTATGAAACCATCCGAGGAACATAAGCGCCTAATGGCCGCTTAAAATTGTAAGCAGTGTGACAGTACATGCAAAATTTAATGTATATTACGCCACTGCGTCGGTCTTGCCGTTTTAGAAAGCAATGTCTTCTATTTGTGCCAGGGACGCCGTAGCCTGTCAGAAGACGTTACCAGCTGTTTCAAGTGATGCCTTTTCAAGTAGAGATTTATAGGCCACATCTTGAAAGGAATATTCTGACGCTATCCCTGACAAAGCTCTGAAGCTACCATGGACGTTATACAAGTTAATTTCTGAATACTGCTTTCCTTCGAAAAAGATTGTCCCACTCATGTCAAAATATCAACTGGGCGTCTTATAAAATGCTCAGTTAAGTACCTATTGTCTGCTACAAATTTTTATCACAGGTGCTCGTAACAATCGGCAGTGTCAGTTGAATAAGCGGCATAAACATTAAATGAGTTCAGACTGCTTACAGATTTCAAGATTGCATTCGCTGGAAAAATGAGCGAGCCATAAGTGACAAGCTTGCGTGAGGTCTCTTGCCTTTGCCGTGGGTGGCCTTAAGGGACATTCAGGACACTTGATACTTGGAGTTATTGAGAAAACGTGTCTCCAACTGACGGCATTCAAGAGAGATGTTCGCTACGCGTTAGATGTGCGATACGTCCGTATTACCTCGGGTAGATATCGGGCCTAGATATCAAAAGAAAGGCTTACTTTTGTGTGTCCGCGACGTTTGTTGTTGTCGGGTGGGCATAGTTATTGATGCTTTCAACGGTAAGAAGGTGGGCCAAGTATAGCATAATATTAAATTGTTTAAAACTATTGGGAAAAATTTTTATTTTTGACTGCTCATTTATTTCGCCTTGACTTTTACTCGATCTTTCGGCTGACTTCACTAAAATTATTTTATTTTAATTTTGATAAGGTGATGAATGGAGGTAATCCTTAACATATCGAGGGACATCCTGCATATTTTCTACCACTCTGTGCTTGCCCGAAAAAGTCCTGTTGTTCAGAGTCCAGAATTCAAAAAATGAATTGAAACGGCTAGCTATTTCCTCCAACACAGTCTGATCCTATCTTTCTCGAGTACATGGCTTGATCAGCGAGCACAATGACAAATCCTGCGCCGCAAGAACTGAGACGTGACGAGTGTGAATTTTACAGCGCCGATATTCACCACAGTTTGGTCCTTGATAGCGCACCGCGGTGTGACCTCTTCCTAAAAAGCGCCGGGCGTTCCGGCCGAGGCGTTTCGGTCCCACGCCGGACACAGTGATAGGCAAACGCAATTTTTTATTGTTCGATCTTTCATTGAGATAAAATGTCCCGTTGAGACTAAGAAATGCCCCAAAAAAACCCGAACCGTGAAACTGGTCTTAAATTATGTGTATTGGATATGCCTTTCTAGCAAGATTCAAATCGTCTATGGGCGTTATTTGCTGGGAGCGTTGTTCGATTACTGTAACTAATATAATACATAATGCTAGAAGCCGATCTTATTTATGAATTATAAAAGAGTCTTTCCAATCCAGCTTCACAACCACAAAAATTTAAGTAAAAAGAGTCTGAAGTAGCTTCATAGATACGCCCTATGTGTAATTAATGATCTATTTATTGTAACGCGTTTGCATTCTGTTTCAAAACTCATCATTTAAAACGTCAAAGCGCATCCGTGTTAAATTTTATTTTCCATTACCATTGAGAAGTTTCCCGCCTGTCGTGCGACGGTCGACGGCTGCATTGACGATGAGGATCAAAAATTACGTCCATCGTGAAAATTTCGGAATGTATTTCAGGAGACAAAATTTAAATGTATGTCAGGTGACAAAATTCAAATGTATGTCAGGTGACAAAATTCAAATGTATGTCAGGTGACAAAATTTAAATGTATGTAAAGTGACGAAATTCAAATGTATGTCAGGTGACAAAATTCAAATGCATGTCAGGTGACAAAATCAAATGTATGTCAGGTGACAAAATTTAAATGTATGTAAAGTGACAAAATTCAAATGCATGTCAGGTGACAAAATNATGGCAGTCAATATCGTGGCAGGCAATATCGTGGCAGTCAATATCGTGGCAGTCAATATCGTGGCAGTCAATATCGTGGCAGTCAATTTTGTGGCAGTCAATGTCGTGGCAGTCATTGATTGGTCTCCCTGGCGACGGTAGCACCAGCAGCGCCAGGCACAGCTGCTGCTCAGTGCCAGCCTCCAACAGGTGACGTGGGCTGCTACTGACGACTCAGGTTGGTACATCTTGTTCAAACATTCGTGAACATATTCATATTTCGTGTATCAATACAGCTGAAGCTTTAGTAAGTGACAATGTGTACAATATTACGAATATTTTTAATCCATGCTAGATTTAATGACTGAGTGGCGTTACAATAATCATGATGTTTGACTTGTGCAGTGGGCATTTTAATTTAACATCTGAGTGAAAGTGAGTGGTGTAAATGGAGTTGATGTAAACTTTTCCAACTATAAGCAAGTACATATAAGCTATGTGTACTCGAATCGTTGAAAAGTTAGTAGAAATGTATTTTTGACGATAATTTATACATTGTACTGAGTATTCTTATTAGTAAATAGTGTTCATCAAATTATGTTTTCCATCAAGAATTTCGTGACGTGAGGCAATGGAGGAAGATTCCAAGCCTACGGCCAGCGGAGGACGAAGAAAACGGAATCGCTGACGGAATGAAGAGGAAGGAGAGGAAGCCAATAGAAGATATTTAAATAATTAATAACAATTGGCAGGCGAGTAAGCATAATCCTTATAGTGCCTATAGCGCCCATTCGTAGATAGAATTTTCCACTAGATTTTTTTTTTTCGCATATCGCATGCGTAATTCAATTGAAACAATTTTCGGTAATTAGTGTGAAATTATCTGGATAGTTGAATAAATAAATTATAAGTAGTTACACTCTTCAATGATTTTTGAATTGGAACGGCTGTGCATTTAGTTGAAATTTAGGATAAAATAATTAGAAAAAGAGAACATTAATACAATCACTCGATCGTTCAATAATCATTTCAGACAATCGCGAAATATTTTTTCGTGGCTAAAGATTATTTTATGCCTCAATTATTCCTGGCAATACAGACTACAATAAGTCTTAGGATGAATATATTTGCATAGTTATTTAATAATTATTAGAAACAATCGCATGATATTCTCTACGTGAATGACCAGAGTTATCCAAATCAATCAGTCTTGAGGCCAAAGAAAAATATTCATTGATTTTTCCAGGCTTTTCAATGGCGTTATGTATGCGACGTGTTTATTCAATGAGTTTTAAAAACAATCGCATATTTCCTTTCTGGTCACAGACAACCATTGTTATCCATAGCAATGCAGAAGACATTAAATCTCAATTATCTTATAAGTGTTAAAAACAATATCATCATATTTTATTCCTGACCAAAAATGACAACAATTTTATATAAATAATTTGAAGGCCGGAGAAAATTATACGTCGATTGTTCCACGCTTTTCAATGTATAAGCAACAATCAATAACTATAAATAATAATAGCACAATGTTTTCTCCTTTTCCAAAGATGATTACTATTATCCATATCAATAAGTCTCCTTGCTTTGCAGTGTCGTCGAGTATACGACGTATTTATTCAATAACTATTAAAAACAATTATTTTATTCCTTTTCAAACGTATCTACAATTATCCAGATGAATGCAGATACTATAAAACTTAAGGTCAGAAACAAGTATAGATTGCTCCAGGCTTTGCAATGGCGTCGAGTATACGTCGTATTCATTCAATAAATATGAATAATTATTCAATAAATATTCAATAAGTAAATTAATTCGTGTTAAACATAACACTATTATCCAGATAAAGGCAGATACAATAAATCTTAAGGTCAGAAACAAATAGTGATTGTTCCAGGCTTAGCAATGGCGTCGAGTATACGACGTATTCCTTCAATAACTATTGAAACAATTATTTTATTCCGTTTGAAACATATCTAAAATTATCCACATAAATGCAGATACAATAAATCTTAAGGTCAGAAACAAATATCGATTGTTCCAGACTGTACAATGGCGTCGAGTATGCGGCGATGTCCGATATGCGTGAGCGAGTACGACGCTGTCAACAAGCGCCCGCTGGTGCTGAGCTGCGGGCACACCTTCTGCCACGACTGCCTCTACCGCATGTCCGCCCACACATACAGAACCTGTGCCGTGAGTTGTTGTTGCTGTTGTGCTTAGTGTTGTTGTTGTGCTAGTTGTTGTTGTAGTTGTGCTAGTTGTTGTGGTGCTGTTTTGCTAGTTGTTGTGGTTGTGCTAGTTGTTGATGTGGTTGTGCTAGTTGTTGATGTTGTGGTGCTGCTAGTTGTTGATGTTGTGGTGCTGCTAGTTATTGATGTTGTGGTGCTGCTAGTTGTTGATGGTGCTGCTAGTTGTTGATGTTGTGGTGCTGCTAGTTGTTTTTGTTGCGGTTGTGCCGTAAGTTGTTGTGCTAGTTGTTGTTGTTGTTGTTGCGGTTGTGCCGTACGTTATTGTTGTTGTGTTAGTCGTTGTTGCGGTTGTGCTAGTTGTTGTTGCTGTTGTAGTTGTTGTTGTGAATGAAGTTTTTATTGTTGTAGGTATGATTGTTGTTGAGGTTTTTTTATTTGTTATTTTTGTGTTTTTTTTTTTGGTTGCTGTTGTTGCGGTTCTTCAAGTAAATATTATAAGAAAACAAGAAATTGCGCAGAGTGACATATAAGAGCACGGAGAAATGGAAAAGGAAGTACGATACGAAGAAAGGTGCATGGCACATTATTGGGTTGGTTATCAATGTATGTGGTTGTGTTGAGGTCGATTGGGATGGGATAAAACTCATGATTTGGTGGGTTGTGCGGAGGAGTGAAGGTATATTGTGGTTTGATACTTACCGCCGTAATTCGTTTGCACGCTTTGCAACATCCACAAAAAAATGATGATTTTTTCACTTTCGTGATCTGCTTATTTACTGACAATAAGTTGCTGAAAATTTGCAGAATTATTAAACGGCATAACTTCCTGAACTATTTGAATGTTCCCATTGAAAAGCAAGATGAAAATGAAAAAATACGATGAAATCATAGTTTGTAGAAATATTCATTTCATTGTATTCTAATCAATATTTCGACTTTCTCATATTAAGCGAATCGACAAACACGCTGCGATTAACAATATTTCAATTAAGCGAAATTTCGTCAACTTACTTGCTATATAAATTGACTTTTATTTGGAGGTTTACTAATTAATTTCTTACTAATTAATTAATCTCTGTTATTAGGTTTGTCGTAAGTCCTGGAGCGACCGAACTGTCAACGAGTTACCAGAGTGCTACCAGCTTCTACCAACCGACGTGACGAGCGATGTCCTCCAGTGTAGGATTCATAACACAAGTTTGCTCTTCTGGTGCGTCCCTTGCAGTGAAAAACTCTGCAGAAAATGTTTACGCCAGCAGCACCGTGGTTGTGAATGGGTCTTGCTCGAGGAGCAGGCCAATGAGCTCAAAACCGAGATGATGCAGAAGGTGGCTGACACCGAAGCTGCCATCAAAGAGAGTCTGTCATCCATTGAGAACATAATTAAAGAGAATAAAACGGTGCTTGACCTGCAGAAGAACCTAGGCAAAATGCTCAAAAAGCTGGGCAAGGAATACGTCATCTACCAACAAAGAATTCTAGTGCTTCAGAGTAGACTGAACAAGCAAATATCTGAACTAGAGAAACTGAGCTCTGATTGGACCATTCCACCTGGCAGTGACTTTTTGGTGGCAATCCGGGACAAGACAGCGGAATTGGAGAACATAAAAGCGGTGCTGATGTGGCCTCAGAAACCTCACATGCGCTCCTTCTATGGCCTTATTGACAACTTCCAGGTGATGAGATTAGGAATAATTCGAATAATAGTTTAAATGAATCACTAGTCGCAAAACAATTTTCCTCATATCACCAGTCTGGATACATATACTAGGCTAATCAATCAATAAGAATAACCCGTTCCAGATTTTCTCGTTATTTTAGTAATGTTCATAAAATTTTCATTTGTAGATATTTCTCTTCATTAAAACTAACCTTATTCTTTAATCGGGCAGAGATGCCGTGACAGCAATTTTTCTTTGACTGACGTATGCGACGGCCTTGATCTACCTTTCTCTGACGAAGAATCTGAAGTAGAAGACGAAGAGAACGAAGAAGACATGGAAGATTTGGAACCAGAACCGGCAAACGACCACGGTGAACATGTACATGAACAGAATGCCGTGGTCATAAACGATCCGGAATCGACGGTTCTGTCTTCCTCGACAGTTGAAAATCCTTCTTCCGGATTTGATCCTCCTTTGTTCACTCTAAGTAACACGGTTTCATCATCAGCAGGAATACTGGATTCAAATGCTAATGATGAGAATGTGACTAGAGTCGATGCAACAACAACTTTCGTTCCCTGCTCGCGTTCATTACCCACTCAGTTCAGCCTAAGACCAGTGATATCATTCTTTTCTCAAGCGAATCTGTGTTTCAGTACGTTGGCCTCTACTTCAACACCACGGGCATCGCAAAGTGGAACCGACCCATTGACATCTCCCGCAACTGCAACAAACGCTCTGCAAGCCACACCGCTATTGTCAACCGACTACGTCCGTAATGTTGCAACTGGTGGAAATCGCATGGAAAACGACGATTCCCCTCTCGGTACTAACGAAGATATCAACTCAACTCAAACTGACCTGAATTCGTCAGCGTCCGCATCAAGACCAAATGATGCGAGTTCCCAAGGACCAACTTCATCGGGGATAAGTAACTTGCTTCCATCTCAGTCTATTTTTTCCTTTGCTGGTAATTCTGGCAACGCAAATGTCCAGAGATTCCCTTTCAGCGCGTCAGAAAATCGAAACCAGTCTAACCTTGTGAGTGTGAACGCCGCGTGCAGCATTAATGAATCACAAAATAACAGCATCAGAACAAGTAATTTCAACACGATGCCGCGGACACGAGGCAATGCAGTCGGAAATAGATTGCAATTCATCTTTTCCGAAAGAAACAGATTGAGGCCTAGAATACCGGAGAACCTGCTTCAAATTTGCCAAGATTCGAGTCAACCTCAATTTGGATTCCGATGTTCGTTTCCTACAAGTATGCGATCGCCTGCGAGCGTGAAGGCTGATTCATCCGGTTTTTCATCAATGTCTAGAAGCACTGCTCAATTGTACACTGCAAATTCAAACTCATCGTCCACTACAAATCCAACGCAATGTCATAGCCTTACAAATTCTGAATCAATGCTCCCTGAAGCCACAAATTTGTCATTTAATTCCCTTCTATCAACGTTTAAATTTAGCCCTACCACGACCATCAACACATCAGGTATATCGAGCACCAGCTCATCTTCGGACAATACGCAAATTGAAATAGAAAATAACGTACCACAGCCTTCCTCTGCAGCTCAATTGTTAGTTGCTGAGGCTGAAAGCTCAGATCCAATGCAAAACATCGTAAATGCACCGTCCACTATGTCCGACTCAGGACCAGAAACAGATTCGGCCACTTTATTGACACCTGTGGACATTCAGCGCATTTGTTCACCACACAATGAAAACCCGCCAGCTTCCAGTGAACTTATTTCAGAGGCCGGCAATCGAGGGACTTGCAGCGGAAATGATACTCAGACGGAGAAGTCTGCTCTTCAGGCTGTACTTCATGACTCTTCGGACGATTCTTCCTTGAGCAGTCCTAGATCAGATACCCTGTCCCGCGAAGTGACAGACGAAGATTCTGTTACAGGACAAATGCGTCTAGTCCAGAGTTCAGATTTGCTAAGGACATTTAAGAAAGCAATGAATGAGCTCAGGAAACTAAAAAAGTCACTGAAAATGTCCAAAGCCAATCGGACAACAATTGGAGTTGCAACAGAAAAACGCGAAACCATTGCCAACAAATCAGTGGCCACGTCCACGCACGTTACAGCCGAAGTATCGAACTCCGCCTTGAATTCTCAAGGATCCTCGGTGCGGCCGAAACACAGAATACAATGTAAGGAATTTCTGCTCCGATTGCATAGAATTCGGTCAATTAAGGAATTTTTGCATGCCTCACGATAGGCGAGTAGCTTNGTAGCTTCACTGGCAAGACGCTTTTTTCGCAACAAGCGTTAGCCACCTATGATGCGATGTTTTTTTTTTTTGTACACGTAGTTTTGCTCATAAATCGAAATCTGAAATAAATTTACTCATAATATTATTTTTAACTTCAAAGGCTCAGATTATGGGACAGCAAGCACGGATATGGCAGCAGCATTGCCTACGTCTCCGAGACAGCCACACGATGACACCGCAAGTCCGAAGCGTCATGACACGCTGGTGAGAAACAGGCGCTTAAATAAATCTCGCTACATGGCCTTTTTATATAATTTTAATATATGTATACTCTTCGTTATCGTGTTCATTCATTATACATTATGTATGCATTTATTCATTCCGAAATTAGTTCAGAAAAACCTACAGCTAATTATGACTGCAGTCAAAGACGCATAGGTTGCCAGGGTCTTGCTATTATACACTATTATACTTAACTCTCCCATTTACGATGAAACCGATTTATAATAATCATCAGAATCAGTTATATTCTGTTAGGTTTTTGATAGATTGCAGTGCTATCTAAATACTGCTATAAAGTTTTTTCTCAATTCTGTTGATAAAATCGGCTGTTTCTACTACAGGGCGACCTTTACAGAGGCGACCTTTAGCACGGGAGTTTTAGTAGTAATTATTAAAATTAGAAATGTGATATAGCAGTTCATTAAATAAAACGTAGCACAAATCTCAAGCAAGTACCCTGCATCTAATGCATGAATAAGAGTTTTTCCTAACAGTGACGCACTTTTTGCCTTGATTTGGTTTATCTTGACCGAGTTTAACCCGGAAAACCGACGTATCAATACTACGTCCGTTCTCTTCTCGTGCTGTGGGCAAGAAAGTATGTCAATATTTGGACAAAATGACCCGTTCATTTGTTCAAGTGTCTTATCCTATCCCAATTATGCCCTGATCTTCAACCAGCACTCGCAATATCGCCGGTTCCTGAAACGCGGAGGGCCCTTTCGCCGGCGCCTCCGGCCGCGGTCGTCGGCTGCTGTCGGAGGCGAGACAGCGGCTCGCAAGGCTCCTGAGACGCCCACCGATGACCAACAACGACAAAATTGATGCGTAACGCTGTACAGGATTTACTGTTATGTTTACTTTGCTAACGACCTTATCGATCATAAATTGATCGTGATTTTTTAAACTTGATTCGGAATGATCATATGTATATTGATTGTGCTTTTGAACTTGAATTAGCACGATCATTTGTTGATCGTGTTTGTCGTTTCTAATTTAAAAGAAAATGCAGCAAGCTTTGTCTAAGAAAAGTCGAACACCTGCGTAGTATCATTAATTCAGATTTTAAACACTTTATATCTAAGCGCACAAAATATAAAAATGTCGCTCTCAAAATGAACTAAATTTCCCCTCCGTTAAAAAAGTTGCTCATCTCAGACATTTAATGGATATTTGCTCAATGGTTTAATGTTTATTATATGATGGACGCTCTATTGCGAACTCTATGAGGCCTATCACCCAGATAAATGAGTGGGGCATATTGTCCAATTAGTGACACTTTCTCACCCACAGCACAAGCAGAGAGCAGACGCAACTGGATCAGGGCTGGGCCAAACTGGGCCAGGATGACTCACAAAAAACGCAACGCTATTTGGACAAAGTCCCGCTCATATCTCAGAGTGCATGCACATGTGATGATCAGATATTCTCTGTGATACGAGTGTGATACTCTTATTTTTCTCTGTAGAATAAGTCACAACCTTATATTTTATATATATTAGCTTTCATTTGATTTTACACAGCAAATTTAAAGTAAGTAAAATTTAACTACTTTACTTACTTTTAAAAGCAAGTATAATTTTGATTTTACAGAGTAAATTTAAAATAAAATGTTTTTAAATCTAAGAATAGCTATACAAATGTTTCGAGGAGCTTGAGTCGCAGCCAAGCTCAAGTTGAGACATGGATAAGAGAAGGTAACTTGCTCTCATGCGTAAATTGTGTTTACTGCTATGAAGAGTTAAGAAATACCGCCGTCAATGTTAAAACAAAATTTAATGAATAATAAAATAAGTGTATTGATGCATTGTAACTAACAATATTATCTCTATTCAAGTTTAGAAATTGAAAATAATCATGAAAGTGTGTAGGTGAATTGAATGTCTGAAGCTCCATATATAGGAGCATTGTTGAATGCGTTTTCACGTTACCTATAGGAATTATTAAATTCATCTGAAATTTTAGCTTTGCCATCATCGGGCTAGAATTCTAGGAGACGGTTGGAGTAAACTTTAAATCTTCGGTTAGATATTGTAGATAGAAATTA
The DNA here is from genome assembly GCF_000764305.2 of Hyalella azteca. Classification (NCBI taxonomy): domain Eukaryota; kingdom Metazoa; phylum Arthropoda; class Malacostraca; order Amphipoda; family Hyalellidae; genus Hyalella; species Hyalella azteca. The sequence continues at coordinate 19,456 of NW_025935956.1, read as the reverse complement.
TCGAGAGAAAACCGTTAATTTGTTCTAAAATTGTAATGGGAGTGACGGGTGAAAAGAGATTGAATGTGAACGGGACTTGTCTTCTTAACATTAGTTTAAATATTAGTCACAGTATTATATGGTGCGGGTTGACTGATTTTCTGTCACGGGATTCTCAAATCTCAGGGATTCTTAATCCTTCGAAACGCCGGGTTTAGCTCCTACTCTATTACCTAAATAATTCAGAATGTTAAGTACGGGAACTTTAGTATAAATGGTATAGTATATATAATTGGGTATCTCGAAACGAAGGCTCATCTACTGAAAAAACGACAAATGACACTGATTTTTTCACCTGAATGAAATTAATTATTGTATGACATAAAAATAAATTTTCAAATTTTTAAGTTAGGTGAATCAGTTTCAACGGGTCTTCCTTTAAACACACAGAGACACAGACACACAGAGGCACAGACACACATAGATATTTAATTGCCGGGTGTTGACAACATTGAAGAGTTAGTATATACAAGCAAGTAACCGCAATGCCTAACGCAACGATATTACCGGCATCTAGAATTGCATCAATTTTAGTGTAAGTGTAAGGAATAACAGGACGGGTTGGAGGTCTTCTAAAACTGGCTAATGGCATTAACATAATTTAATGACCGGAAGTTATGTGTTAAAGGCATATGTATCGAGGTTTTCTATAGATAACGAAATTTTCAAATCGCATGAATTTTATCTGTACCCAACAAGCTGCTAGTGAAACGAAGATATTAGTTTGACCATAGACAAAAGCAAGAAGCATGAATTTTTACTCAGAACAATATATAGTATTTAAACAACTGGATCTAAGACAACGGTTGCAATTTTAAGAGTACGTATATAGAATTTAGTAGTTATTAAAGTTAGGATATTAACTATCGTGACCATCCCTCATGCTGATTTATTTGTACCGATGATCTTCACTAGGACTAGAAACAGCCATTAAGAATTGATGTAGAGAATTGGGACGAATGTTCCTGCACACAAAATAAGTTTCAAATAAATCGTTGCTATGTACGCCCATACGGAACCAAATGTGCATTTTTGTACCGCAAATGCAGTTGACCAACAGTATATACAATACGAATTATTGCTCGTCTTGAAATTTCATAACACGGTATTTTAAGGTTATATCGCTGCATGTATGAAGTATTATCATTTTTTTCTGAAGCGACTACTCGATTTTCTCTTCACTAATATCTTCACACATCTAATAATTTACAGTAATAGTATAGAGAAAATTTGTTCTTGATAGCATAGAAGAACTCCTAAAATAGGTAAAGATGTTTAATAGAAGTTCTAGAATCTCATTAGAGAATTCAATCACACCAGAGGCCATGAAATCGAGCCTCTTAAAATGCCACTCCGTTCAAGTTTTAAATCTAGGAAAAACTGTCCTCATGCACGGTGAAGTATATATCAGAGATCACGTACACTACAAATACGGTTCGTTATGGCTTATAAATTAGAATAATGCGTTTTGGGTCAAAACTCAATCAATTCAAACTGCCCATCGTTTGCATATCTCATGCGTGCCATTTAGCAGCAATCAAGATCCATATCGAAAATCACAAGTAAATTACAACTAATGCATTCTATTGAATAATTGAGGCCAATGCTGTAAGAAATCAAAAGATATAAATCAACGAGTTGGGGTTAGACTGAAAAAGACTACCCAAAACAGCAACTTCAGTCATTACATTCGCTAGAATCAAACACCGCGAGAACAATGGTATTTAATGTGCAGCTTCGAGACACTTTCATCTCAGATTCATGGACAAGTAAACGCTGGAGTCACACACAAATAATAACACAGTCACAAAGACAAGCCGGCATAGACATAGCAGATGCCAAATAACACGCAGAGAGGAAAATCTTTATTGTCCAGCCCGCTGAAGCTGGCTCGAAGGAAGCAGCGTTAGCATCTCAAAGAGACGAAGTGACAAGGAGGGACAGGTGAAAAGCAACAGAAACAAAGACACTCGAACAAGAGGTCGCTTACCCGGGACGTCGGCCGCCCGCACGAGAGAGACAGGGAAGGGAAATGTAAGGAATCCTACCTACATAATAACTTAACCCCACAACTGAGACCTGCAGTCAGACACCGCGAGCTCAGCGGTGGGGCGCTCAGAAACAATCCCCCTAGGAGCGCGAAATCCCATAGGACTTTTGACGAGCACAGACACGCGTCGGAAGAATCAAACACCGCGAGAAAAATGGCCTTTAATGTGCAGCTTCGAGACACTTTCATCTTAGATTCATGGACAAGTAAACGCTGGAGTCACACACAAACAATAAAACAGTCACAAAGACAAGCCGGCACAGTCATAGCAGATGCCAAATAGTATCACGCAGAGAGAAAATCTTCGAATATAAGGAGTTATTACACAATAATTTACATTATTTACCCAAACAAGCGTGCCTCTCTTTGGGGGCAATTATGTATATGAACACTGTACAAAACCTACTCAACATCTTACTTCTTCAGAGCAAAACTCATTTCATGTCGCTTCAAGGCATCAACGCAATACCTTAATAATGACAAATCTTTAATCAACAAACTACACTACGGTATATCCGAACATAGTAATAATCATTTCCTATAAAATCAATCATCAAACTGAATACAATGATTATAAAATAATTATAAAAATCAAATATTAAACGGATTTCAAAGCGTGCCATCGTCCACAAAAGGCCACATCCCTCCCATTTAAATAAAAAGCCATGCGGAGTGTGCCTTAAACCATGAACAAGGGCCAAACTAAATTTAATTAAAGCTTGACGTGTATGGAAGTCTACTTTTCGCATACCAAATCCATTCAACCAGTAAACCAATTCGAAATACAGCCCCAATAACCACAGCTGCAAGCATTTGACGCGAAGAAGATTCATGTTCTTCCGTAAGCTCGCATGATAACAGAAAACAAGTATTTGCTTCAAGTAAGTAGTCCTGCGATCAATCAAAATTATAAAACACTCAAAAAATATAATAGTTATACAAGAAATTAAATGTATAAAATTATTTTCTCAACCACTAGGGATGAAATTTAAGTAAATGAAAAGATCAGCTAATCCAAAAGCCAATACAGACAACATATTTACACAAAATTTCAATTTCAATATGAAGGCATACACGAGTTGAAGACCTGAATGTTGCGGAAGTGAGGCAAGTGACAGTAACTGCAAATTTTTTTTTCATGTCGACTGTACACGAAGTGAAGAAATCTTAACGAAGTCTCAAGTGAAATCGGAAGCGTGAAGCAGAGCTTCCCGATAGGGTGTGCATGTATCCAAACTACGGCGTCCTACGGGACAAGGCGAACGACGTGGACTTCACTGCATTTTGGACATTTCAAAGCGCGTCGTCATGATCTCCTGCACACAAACCATAATAATTACTTATTTCATATTCTTTTTTTTTTTTTTGTGGCGGGCAAGCGTATATAAGCTTCATTTAATATTTAACATTTGTGACGCAAATATTTGTTCACAGAGAAATATGATTGATTATAATAGAAACAGGTTTCGATGTAGATTACAAGATAGAATTAAATGACTCTCACCTCATCAGAGTCCAGCGCCGACAAGTTCCTGGAAAAGAGGAAAGGTATCATACCATAGAAATGGTATCATACACGTGAAAATTTAAACAAATGCAATTATACTGAATCACTAGTTAAAATTAATTAAAGAACATACGCCACTCTAAGTCCATACATTTGAAAATGTTTAAAACTAGTAAATTAGAGTGCTATTCCTTGAGAACCATAATTCAAACAATTTCAGAATTACATTTTTCATTTTCAGATCCCGATTATAACCAGCTACGATAATTATCGTGGATATGCAACCGAACATCCCATATATATTTCTGGTGCCAGGCTACAAACACAATAAAAAAAAAACAAACCATACGAATTGAAAAATAAATTGTAATACAGACGCTTTTTAAGTATAGCAAACTTACATGTCAGCGAAGGAAGATGGTATGTTGTCTTCCACCCATTTGAGATCGTCCTCCTGCAATTCACATTGAAATCAGCACAAAATATAATAAAACTTTCACTACATCAAAGCAATATACAATAAAATTTGTTTAAAATAAAAATAAAATGATGTGCTACCTCCCACATAACCGAAAAGTATTTCACGTTGATGAATCATTACAAGATAATAAACGCAAGTATACTTAGTGATAAATTACAATAAAAATGATTTCGCTAATCACAAGAATAACAGAGCACCAACAATCCATAAAGAGTTTTCTGGGAGTATCAACCAAACACATAAATAATAAAATTTATTATAACTCTTGTCAAACATCATTGGTACTAATGTTCCTACCCTCTGGCCGATTTAAACGTTGTAAAATTATGATAATGCAATATGACAGGGGTTAAGGTCAATAACGTTTAAAAATTATGCAACATGACAAGAGTTTAGGTCAATAACGTTTAAAAATTGTGCAATATGACAAGGGTTAAGGTCAATAACGTTTAAAAATTAAGCAATATGACAAGGAATATGGACAATAAAGTTTCAGAATTAATCAACCGGACAAAGGTTCAGGCCAATAACGTCACAAAATTATGCTACTACCTGACAAGGCTTAATTACAAGTAGTAGTATGATGGTTTGCTAGCGCTTCAGCTATCAAGCTATTTCGCACCGAAGGTCAAAATATAACATCGCCAGCAAGGCGGAAGATCTCAATTATTCATAATCTGAAGTTAATCATCACCCACAAGGAGCGGAAGGTCTCAATTGTCCAGCCCGCTGAAGCTGGCTCGAAGGAAGCAGCGTTAGCATCTCAAATGTCCCCCGTGAGGGGGGCTTAAGGACAATAATTATAAAATTATGCTATATGACAAAGGTATAGCACAAATATACACGACGTACAGCAGAGTGTTGTCGAGAAGAGCGCGGGGAAGACGAGGTGGTGGATGCAGCGCGGCTGCGATGCTTCGTGTCTTCCGCCAGACCGCCACCGATGAGGTGATCGATCTCTTCACCGTCGCTGCCGTCGTCGAGTAGAGGCGAGAATGCGAACCTCTGCTCAATAGATGCTCTGTTACAATGTGCATGATGCCATCTGCTTTACTGTGAATCTCTGTAGGCAGCGGTGATTGTGCGAACCTCTGCTCAATAGATGCTCTGTTACCATGTGCATGATGCCATCTGCTTTACTGTGAATCTCTGTAGGCAGCGGTTAGAATGCAAACCTCTGCTCAATAGATGCTCTGTTACCATGTGCATGATGCCATCTGCTTTACTGTGAATCTTTTGATGCATTTCAGAGTCAATCTCCTCACGTCCCATTTTCTAATTCCAATTATAAATATTAGACAACGTGTTCCTTTCACTTCCTTAATTGAACGAAAATAACTGAATAAACACAGCTAATGATTACAACGTCACGCATAATTCGAAAAATTAAAATTTTTCATCAATTGTTAAGTACTCGTTTTTTTAACATATTCGAGATGGTCGATTCAAACTTTAAATCCTCAGTTTTTTTAGCTTTTTTGCTGTATATGAAAGAGCTGCTAACAAAGCTAGATGCTCACAGGGCAGCAAATATGGTTTGCCGCCTTGTGAGGTACAGTAATTAGTTAGCAAATTGTTCAGCATCATAAAGTTTTAATTCGTCACCGGTTGTGCTAATTGACATTCAAAACGAGTATTGAACACCATACTTGATTGGCTGTTGTGTGTAAATGCTCCTTGGACGAGGATTGACGTGGAATATGAACATATTTATGTGTGTTGAAGCTCCTGAGCTAGGGATTGACCAGGGATAGGCCATGTCAGACCTGGTTGTTGTTCGTAGGTCGCCAGAGAATCATGATGACAAGCAGCAGCAGGGCGAAGAGCAGGTGCCAAAAGGCGTCGTTGAGCCACAAAGTTTGCCAGTCTTTAAGGCAGTCGTCGTAGGTGTGATACCTGCACGAATTGTTGTCATTGTTAAGGCTTCAGTTTATAAAAGTATGTTAAAAACTTGTGTTGGAAAAAGTTGAGTTGTGTAGGATAATAATAACCCACACAAGTGATACCGGCGAATTTCAATTTCAATCCAGATATACTATTCGAAGGCAATTTGCTTTCAAAATTGTAAAACACATGACATCAGCTGAGAAAACTAAATAAATTGGATGGAATTATTATTTGCACAACTACACTGAATTCTGATTTTCCATACAAGTAGTATACAAAATAAATAAATAAATGAAACCAATAGCATAGAGAACCGGAATGTTCAAAATCAAATACATTGTAGACCAATTTTCGAAAAATTGGTCTACAACAAAACCCAACAAAAACACACACCTGACACTCCAAAACATGAAGATGACGGAGAGTAAGACCCCCAAGGCGAGGGCGTTGGTGAAGTAGGAGTAGAGGGCGAGTTTGGTGGGGTTGCGGCGCAGCCTCAGGGTGCGTATCGTGGATACCAGCGCACTGAATACCCACCAGCAGATCAGCGAGTCCAGCAACGCAAGTGGGATAACAGCCACCAGCATCTGCAGTGATAATTTAAAGTATATTTCTGTACTCAAATCAGCGCGTCAAATTCAACTGTGTTCACAGAACTAAAAATCATTCGAAAATGATATTAATTATAATAGCAATGCGGTTTTTGCTTGTGCGTGTCATCCCTACTCAGTTTGGCCTGTGAGTGCGGCACGGACCCACCGGTGGGCTGCAGGGTCTTTTTCTGGACAAATTCTGGGATTTATTTTTATTTCAATTGAGTTTGTTGACAAAAATGTATGGTGGCAGTACTATCTCATGAAATTTAAAAAACACAGAAAACAGTAAAATTTAATTTTTGCACCGGAACCTACAAATTTACTGGTATATTTTGAATTATATGCCTCTTTATCCGCGCTGAGTTGGCCGTTTTTAGGTAATTTGGTAGCGCTGGTGGGTGGTGTGATGAACGCTCTCTGCTTATCCTGTGAGCACGACCGTGTCATTATTTAGACTGTGACTCGATCATATTTCTGAGTGCACACACCTGCTTAGATTGATCAGTCTTAGGCCTGAGGATGCGTGTGCAGCTCTCGATGCTGGCAAGCAAGAAGTAGAGCATGCCAAGGGCTATCACACGGTGCAAGAGGCTGCCTAGACGGGGCCTGCAACAAAAATTATACTTGAACATATACATAACCACAGAAAAGGAGCGTACAAATGACTAGGCTAAACACCAAATTATACCTGAACATGGAGGTAACGAGATAAAGGGAGTATACACAGAACTATGTTTCCATAAGCTAGGTTGAAATATATTGCAAGTTTCCTTCCAAGAATAGTACCAAAACAAATGTCTGCCTAAGAATTTAAAATTAATAACAGGATCTATTACATAGTAACATTTAAAAATAATTTGCATCCATTAACATAAAATTTGTTCAAATAACTTTTTCATGATAAAAATATTGTAGATCAACATCAGGATAACTTGTTTAGCAATTGCTTGTATCAGTTATACACCCACAACGAGAACTTCCCTTGGTTTAGAGCAAGGTCCTTCAGAGAACAATATAAATACTATGTATATATATTATGAATATAACAGGAAATGAGACGAGTTTGTGTGGTACAACAACTCACTTGACAATACCAAAGCCAAGCGCAACAATGACGACCAGGATGCGTGAAATGGTCCGCTTGGCACACGATACAATTTCTGCAGCTATTAGCAGACCTGGGACACTGTAGCCTTGCTCGTTCAACGACTCATACTCAGCAACAAACATGGCCTTCTCCAACAATCCTTTAAAAAAAAAAAACAATGTTTTGATAAGTTTACCGCAAATTTGAAGAAAGAATCTTGACTCATTTGTTACTAAGAAATCTAAGTATATTTGATTCACTAGTCGTAATATGCGCTTCAAATGAACTGATTACCTGGCTCTTAGACACTTGGCAGAAATTGATTTCACTATGAAAGCACTCACAAATTTAAGAAACATATGCTTATTACGGTATATGCAAAAGAGCGCAATAAGGAGAATGGATTGGATTGCTGCATACCAAGGAGAATGACAGCAGCAATCCAGTACTGTAGTCGGAGGAGGTCACGCCAACGCAGAAAGCACAGCACCAGCCACACTACACCGTAGATGACGTACACAACACACAGGACGCTGTAGAACCACAGCAGAGGGTAGTCTGCAACAAATTCAATCGTGGTAGAAAAGGTTGATGTACATAAGCCTGGCAAAATGATAAGCTGACAAACAAAAAACTTTATTTGACTCTATTAATGGGGTAGACTTTATGCAAATTGATAATAAACAAGGAAGATACCTTTTAAAAAGGCAATTCACAATTGAAAAATAGGTAACATACATAAAAGTTTACTTTAATAACATACATCTCAATCATCAATATCAACACCAAAAAGCAAATCTGCTTAAGCAATCATACATGGCGTATCAATGACCCTCCACATTGAAATAGTCCCATTAACTAATCACCTGAGGCAGAAAGATAGCCATAGCTGCCGACCATCTGCAAGTCCACAGTAGCCGTGAAGGAGCCATTGTCAGACTTAATGCGCATCATGAAAAGATAAACACCATCACTGTGCACCGTCACTAATGGCCTGGTCGTACGGGCTGTTTTGCTGCCAGGTGCTGGTAATGCCAAGCCTTCTGTGCGAGAAATTAATAAGTAAAAACATGACTAAATAAATAATTGATGCCTACCTCATATTTCATTGTCTACTAAAGAGTGGAGAGCATGAAATTCAGTTCTAGACTCAGATACCTGTAATTTAATACAGGGTATAAAATGAGGCCTTCAAAACTAGTGGCACTAAGTATCAAAATATTAGAAAAACATATCGTGACCAAAAGTCACAAGAACCTCAAAGATATCCTGAGTTTTAGGTAAAATTACTATTATTGTCACTATTTTTGAACAACCTTCATGGGCATCAGATCCTGTAAGGCGCTTAAGCTTCTGAGTATTGTTTGTAGTTGGAGTGGCTTCTGTTGATCCATCACTGCTGTGGTACTCAAGGATTCGGACATTACTTTCGTCAGCTGGTGGCTAAAAAAAGTAACACCAACAAAATTTCTAAATATTCAAGACAATAATAAATATATTTGAAATTCAACAGCAGGATGTATGTATAACTAAAATTTTGAGTTTTTCAAACTTCAGAAATGATCATGTATACCTATATCGTTTAACACAAAACAAAAAAAATATTTCAAAACATTGTATCAAAGGAAAATACACAGGAGCAGTAGGTTGGTAGAGGTAGAATATTCAACACAAGTACCTAGTAACATTTTCACCGTCAAGCTCACCAGTATGATATTGTTGTCACACTTGAAACTGAATTGTGAGGATTTTAGACCAGCAGGATATTGTATAACTTCATGGTTAAGAGGCAGTTCTGGTGATTCAAAAAGGTCTTCAAAGAATTTTTTGTTTTCCTGTAGAATGTACATGAATTTTTATACAGCATAGTAGACTATTAATCTAATTAAAGACACTTTGTATATACAACTAAAGATTGTATTGATACACAACTGAGGTACTGGTATAAATCTAACAATTAATACCATAGTCCTTATATTTTCTTGCATGTAATTTTATAACCCAAACATGAGACTTCATTAAATATCCTAAATTCCTAGTTATGGATTTTTCATTTCAGAGTAACTAGATATAGCTAAATAAGCTATGAGGTGCTTCTAGTAGCATTTTTTAACCAAATTGAAAGGTTAGGTAGAACTTAAAGATCAACGGTAGAACCTCCTCTGCATGATAATCTTGATATGATTTGCCAAGACCAGACAATTTAAACTAAACACATTTAAGAACATTTATGCATAACACAAGGCATTCACAGCAAAAAATTAATTATCATTTAGACTAATTTTGTACAAGATTATACAGAATTCTGACTATTATAGGCCTGCTTACTATATTAACATTTACACAGGCTTGTGCAATAATTTATTATTGGCCATTTTGATTTCAGAGATACTAAAAAACATAAGATTGCAAATAAACTGCACAAATTACCTCTGAATAGAAAAGGTATTCTTTCCAGCATGGAGTCCATCGCAGCACCCAAGAGATGGTAACATTGACTGGCGAGGCTGAAGTTTCCATATCAGCATCACACTTGACTTTCACCAGCACAGAAGTTCCATTGAACATGCTCTTTGTGACAGCAATATATTGCTCTTCCTGTAAAACAAAAATGTTTTGAATCAAGCCAAAGGCTGGAGCACATTTTTATAAGACTATTTCCCACAAATTTAACATGTTATGAGCAGCTACATCATTGCCATATTCATCATTTTGTGAGCAGCTACATCATTGCCATATTCATCATTTTGTGAGCAGCTACATCATTGCCATATTCATCATTTTAACAAGTCAAGAACAACCAAAGCAATTTTGTGACCTTTTTGCTTGAAAGCAGGGAAGGAATTCTTCTACTAATTTCTGTAATGTCATGGCACCTTAGTTTTTAGTTTGTTTTGCCTGCAAGTTTGGAGCTTGAATACATGTTTTCTGCACCAAAATGACAAATTTTTAATTTATTTGGAATCTTGTGGCTCAATCCTGTACTTTTATTAACAACTAGATACGAGATACCGTACTAAGTTCATCTAGCAAAAATCTCATAGCTAAAAAAATGGCAGAACAGCTCTAGTTGTGGGTCAAAAGCTAGATGTTCCATTCCAGCAAAGAACATAGCTTGGAAATGTATATTTTGCCTGCACATTTCATGTGCATCTCAGTTGAGTTTAGTAGGTATGTACCTAGTAGGTATATCACTTGGCAAAGAGAGGACATTAATATACTACTGTACAGTGTACAGTACATACTTTCAGAAAGTAAAGAGCTATTATATATATTTCTATAACTAAAATCCCATTGAGCAAAGATGAAAGACTGATGTCAATTGCCAAGGATGGAGCAAGTTCTTATAGAGTCTAAGAATTGGAAAAAGCTTTATCCATATTGGCAGAGAATCACAATTTTCCAGAATAGTAAATCTATGATTTTTTAGGTGATGCTGAAATTGACCACTGGCATACGGTTTGCATTTTTGTCTCATCCATTGTTAGCTTCTGATTGATTTCCCAGAAAGGGTAGTTACAAGAATTATAAATAATAACGATAAAACATCTTAATCAAGCTGCAAATTTTATAATGAAACAAAATACACAACATTTGAGTTGAAAAATTTTACTAGGCTACCAGGTGCCCAATTTGGAATTTCAGTCACAGGCAGAACCCAGAAGTTTTCATAGATTGTAGGCAAAAAACAATTTTTATAGCTGTATGATAATGCTGGTATCCAGGATACTTTACTGGTCTACTTATAGGACTCAAAAATGAACTTGAAGGAGAGTCTAAAAAACTCTCTGCTTTGCCACTATGACTGAAATTATATGATATTAGAGCCGCAATATTTCAGACAAAAATAGGACTTTTCCAGACTAGCAGATGATTATTGTAAATTGCAGTTAGAAATAGGCTGTTTTTTTAATACGGAAAAAGCCATAGTACAAATGGAAGAAATTGGCCATATTCACATGCCAACAAGCATTTTTGACCAATTCATGCTCATGAGTGGTTAACATGGTTTCTACAATTTTTTCCCCTTTGGTCAGTCATTGGAAATTGGAATAATGATTTTTAAAATTTTTCTGGGCTACTGTCAGTGCCTCAGTGGAGTTCAAGATTCACACTAAAAACTATTGTGATTACAAATTGCAATATAAAGATGTGGTTTAGCTTGTTTATGAATTAAGATAGGTACAGATGGTTTCTAATTTCTATTGAAGGCTGGAAAGTGGCAATCTTAGTGCAGATAGAAAATTCATCAGCTTTTACAGGAGGAGAAACAAATGCCATTAGCCTATCTTTTGTATTTAGGTATCTAGGTAGTAGTAGGTAGGTTTTAAGGTAATTCACCTAAATATCCCCAAGTTTTGCAGGTCTATAAATTGAGCTCTGAGCTGTTTGTGCAAATATACTATATATTTTTTTAGTAAAATTCAATGTAGAATATTAGAAATTCTAACTGAAGTCTAATACAATGGGTTTACTGATTATTATTATTAATTACTGTTGTAGACTTTGTAGTGTTGTTTTCAAGTCACTTACTTGACTCACGGGGAGAGACCATTTTCCTTGTTCAGGGTAACCCCATGCCAGCTCGCCGAAATGGAATAACACACTAATTATGAATATTGTAAAGAAATTTGAGTCTTTAGACATAATTAACATTTTACAGGATGGCCAAATATGTGCATTGAAATTCAATCCAGCAAAAACTCACTCCAGACAAATGCGATTTTTATATTTTTGCTCCAAGAGTCCCGATTGCACCCTGCCACGAAACACAGCTATGATTTAGACGCGTCGTGGCACCTCAAGCTTACATGGTAGTCTCAAACTTGTATTGATGACGTAGCCTGATAACATTTGTCATTAATTCGAACAAACTCTCTGACGCACTATTAATTGCTTTTATCAACGACAGTGAGAAAAATTCGGTAGTAGATGCGAATAGCCTTGGGCCTATTCCTTCAGCGCTGAAACTTCCTGAACTGGAATTGGAATTGGGGTGCGTGGTGACCTACGGTCACGACCTTTAAATCGGTCATACACGCTGCCTAAAAAAGTTTTACTAGCATCAAAAAAAATTAAAAGTTTACACTCATATGTTAACAAAAAAGTTCAAATATACCATATTCACAGCTGTCCTAAGAAAAAATAAAAAAATTTGACAATCGCAAAAAATTAAAACCACGTACTAAAACAATTCGGCACGTTCACACGTCTTCCCACCCTCCACTCTCTCAACCCTCCATTCCTCAAGACCCCACTCATAACATCCTCCTCCTCTCCCTCATCATCCACACGTTTTCCAAATATCTCTTCACACTCTCAAATATAGCCGCAGTTGCTCCCTCAGACAGACCCGTAATTATCGCCATCCACTCTTTCTACTAATGCGACAATAGATAATGCTAACTAAGAATATGAGATGTACAATTTTGCATTGGAACTTTTATTATATGTACCTCGATAATGACATGCAGATCTTTAGAGGGTTGAGTTGGAATGTAGTCATTTAAATTTGCCAATTGAAACAGTGTCGCGCGCGATGAATTTAGGTCAGACGGACTGTACATCAGTCAGCCGCACAACACTTGGAAATATACAAATGAATTGAAGGATGCTTTTTGATGAATGAATCCATCTCCAAAAATCTACAAAAAAGTCCTCCTCCACTCTCTCACCCTCCATTCCCTCTCCAAGTCTAAATTACATAATCACGCACAGGATCCTTCTAATTCATGATACAGTGAAAAGTCCGTAATTGAAGAAAAACTTCACTCCTGTGGGAACACATGCAAACGGCCGCGTTTGTTAAAGGTTTTGCAAGTATTTTCTCCCTCCAATACGCCTCATATTCCATCATTAGGTGCTTCAGTTTACCACATTACTGTCTAGCATGAAGCACTCATCCTCCCGTGCAAAACTCTTTGAATGGAACTACCAAACACGACCATTAGGTCCAAACCTATGCTACTTTCGTGCATGTCTTGAAATAAGGAAAGATTTTAAAGCATAAACGTCATTTTCAAGGCTTGAATGCCTTGGCAATTATTGCGTCTTTCAATAACTTCGCTTTCTGCGTAATCAGCCACATGCCTTCCGGGCTAAACTCCATTCTCAACCTCAGCGAAGACTCTCCCGTACGTCTTCCGGCCTATAACCCCTCATCTACGCTGGGGTCTCTCCCTCATCAGCACCCAAATGCTCCTTTATACTGGCTTCTTCACGCACGTCTCTCTAAACTCCGATTACCGCCGCATCATGATATCGCACCTGCCCTTCGTCTCCATTGCGCTGTTTTACCGGCCAGCCCCATGGTGCCAGCCAATCCATAGGTACCTACCGTAAAGCTTCATTTATAGCCGCGGTGGACAAAATGTTCGAGATGCTTTACGCTCCCACCTTTTGTGTAAACGAGATTATACAGAGATTGATACCTGCTAAAGCAACATTTCATCACAAATCCGCTGTTTTCCACACGAACTTTTCTTGTTCCATTGACCTCTGCCCATCGTACAGCGTGACAGCACCCGACATCGTGACCCAAAAGATAGTTAGTTACCTACAAGATTCCCATCATCCGCCTTGACATTTCAATTTCCTTTCAGCCTTTCAGACAGAAGAAACTACCCGTTTAATTCAAGGCATAACTGAGTTTCACCACCGCCCTCTGTAAACAGTTCATCATGTCTAGCGTAATTGATTGAAATGAACAGTTTACACCTCGCAATGATTAAAAGCCTAGCGTGGAAAAATATTTTTGATTTATTTCGACAAGGAGCTGACATTTTCTGGGCATATTGAAATGCAAGATAAGAAATCCAATAAACTTCTTGGACTGATCAGACGGCCTTATGAGTTCTAATGCAGAAGCGATGAAATTGTCTTTTGTCACAGTCGTACGCCAGAACCTAGAGTTTCTCAACGCCATGTGGTCACCGATACTTGAAATGGACAAAAATTTAGTAGAGAGTGTTCAAAGACGTGGAACAAGGAAAAGAAGATTAAAGATTGTGAAGCTTCCAAGCCTCTGTTATCACGACACAGACAAATTTACCAGTCTCGCGCCAAATCTCCAAATTCAGTGAACAAGGAATATCTCCCAACGTAATGAACGTAATTCGATGAAACTTGGTACAAGTCTTCATTATGACGTAACGGTGATGTTTAGCTCGCAAAAATTTTTTGAGTTTCACCTTCATTCGTGAGTTATATGGCGATACGTGCCAAAATTCGCAGTCAATAAATTTCTTCGAAACTACAGTACATATTTGAACGAAACTTTGAATATACAAACCTAACCTCCCAACGCTGATGTTTATTAACTCGTGACAATTTTTTAGATTTGCCTTCGTTTGCGATTTTTTTTTATTTTTCCCACATTCGGTGATTTAAACAGCAATACGTAGGTACTTGAATTCGCAGTGAGCAAGGAATTTCTCCTAAAATACTGACAGATTTGAAAAAAAAATTCGTATGTGAAAACCTAACTTCCCAACGGTGATGTTTAACTAGATACAATTGTTTTTCGATTTTGCCTTCGTTTGCGAGTTATACGGCTTTACGTATACAGCTCTTGGTCAATGCAAGTTTTAAAATCGGCTTGTGAAATGCCGGTCGTTTCTACGCATATCCGTAGAACTCGCGAACGAAGGCGAAATCGAAAAAATTGTTACGAGCTAAGCAGTTAAAAAAAAAACAGACTAGATCAAGCCACGGAGAGCTATATTTTCAGACTTAAAATGCCTAGCACCATATCGAACTCGGTGGAAATCTAGCAGTTAAGAATAGAATAGAAGAGTCGGCATTGAAGAAATAGGCCCATGGCCTGTTGCCGATTCTTGAACTTTTCGTGACTTGATTCACAAGTGATCCGGCCTTAGGAACCCGATCTTTCCATAACTGACGATTGATTGAGGTAGCTGCTGGACTTATTGCCTGGTCCGTAATTTGCTATGCATTTTAAGACTGAACATATGCTCCTGCATAGTTTCATCTACATCTAGTCTAGTCTGTGTTTGAAGGTGTTCATACTCGGAGCGTCAACGATGCTATCAGGAAGGCTGTTCCACATGTCGGTGACTCAAGCGAGAAGAAATGTTGCCGCATGGATGTGTTCCAACGCAGTTTTTTTAGTTTATAGCCGTGGCCCCTGGTGTTGGTTTTTGTTTTAAATTCTAGTAATCCTTCTGGGACCTAGTATAAGCCATGAATATACTTGTATGCTTCAATGAAGTCCCCACGCAGACGTCGATAACTGACGCTTGGATGCTTCATAATCTTTAATCTTTCCTCATAGGACTTGCCTCTCAAGCCCGGAACTATCCTTGTTGCGCCTCTATGAATACTCTCTGTTAAATTTTTGTCCTTTTCAAATTTCGGTGACCACACGACGTTTCCAAACTCCAGGTTCGGGCACACGACAGCAACAAACAACTGCTTCATCGCTTCTGCATTTAAGAACTCGAAAGAGCGTCTGATCAGTCCAAGTCTTTTATTTGCTTTATCAACTTGACCTTCAATATGCTTAGAAAATTTCAACTCGTTGTCGATATTAACTCCTAATTTTTTTTTCCATTGTCGACTTCGACATCATCACTCTGTCGTTGCAACCGTGTCTTCTCATACTGTAATCTTGCTGATCATTATTCTTGCCCAGGTGGATAACTTTACATTTGTCAGCGTTTTTTAAGCATATTGAAGGTCGAGTTAATAAAACCAATAAACGACTTGGACTGATCAGACGCTCTTTCGAGTTCCTAGATGCAGAAGCGATGAAGCAGTTGTTTGTTGCTGTCGTGCGCCCGAACCTAGAGTTTGGAAACGTCGTGTGGTCACCGAAACTTGAAAAGGACAAAAATTTAATAGAGAATGTTCAAAGACGTGCAATAAGGATAATTCCGGGCTTGAGAGGCAAGTCCTATGAGGAAAGATTAAAGATTATGAAGCTTCCAAGCCTCAGTTATCGACGTCTGCTTGGGGAACTCATTGAAGCATACAAGTATACTCATGGCTTATACTAGGTCCCAGAAGGATTACTAAAATTTAAAACGAGAACCAACACCAGGGGCCACGGCTATAAACTAAAAAAACTGCGTTGGAACTTGGAACACATCCATGCGGCAACATTTCTTCTCGCTTGAGTCACCGACATGTGGAACAGCCTTTCTCGACATTGTAGCAGGTCATTTGCAAAAGTTATAAACTTTTTTAGAGTACCCCTTATTTGCCGTTTTCTATTAATTCCATGTTTTCTTTCATTTTTTTTAATTTACATGAACAAAAAGGTCTTAGATTTCTGTTTTACATATATGTACCAAGTTTCAAAACGATTCGTTGGTAAACAAAAAAGTTTTGTTGGAGGGTAGCCGGTCCCCTAAGTAAAATCTAAAGACTGTAGCGGCCGCTACATGTAGCGCGCTACTGCCCACCTCTGATCATAGTTGCCTTTCGCAAAATTCAAACGCTCACGCTTCCGAGGCGTCTTTTCTGTACGGCACTTAAGTCTGAAAAACAATGATTGGTGATGGCTTTTGCCCAACGGAGCCTCGTGACGAAGCTCATCTAACATTGATTCATCACTAGTAAACACCAGTTATTTCAAACTATAGTCAGTTTTGAAAGGATCCCGTCAAAGGACACGTTTTTAGATTTCCTGTGAACAAGTCCCGAAAAGTACAACAGTCGGCGACAGGTAACATCAGGCCTATACTCTATCAGCCTATTATTCAGCGTCGACATCACTATGATATGATACGCCCATTACCCCCGCGACCCACCGCCTCAGGCAGCTAATCAAATCAAGACAACTTCTTGACAGGGATTCTATCCACTTTTCAGTTCAGCTGGGAAAGTACGGCATCAGCACGGCGAGCAACGCGACGGTCACAGAACCAGGATGGCCTGACGTTTTCTCTTCAACTGGGGAAATTACCTTGTACTTACGAAAATTGCTTTGCAATCCCAATTCAGTCGCCTAATTATTAGTTAACTCATTTTAGGATTCAACGCTATATAATCATTGCTGCAGCCAAATCAAATTGGCTGCAATTCAACTAAGCTTATATGCGCGAAAACTTGTGTTTAAGCTCGATATAGAAAATTTTGGTCTGAAAATTCATCTTCATGCAAAAAAATGAATTTCAGATTAAATGCATCCGGCGGGATTAAATAAATACTTCGCAGTAAATTTACACTTTTTAAAGCATGTGAGAACTCTGATAGACCCATCTAGGTTAGCATAGCATATCATAGCATTGTGATGTCGGCGCTGAAGAGTAGGCATGATGTGGCCTGTCGGATAATTCTTGTACTTTTCGTGACTTGTTCACAGAGGATCTAAAATAGTGTCCTTTGACCGATAGTTTGAAATAGCTACTAGACTTCCACTGGGTTCGATATGGTGCTAGGCATTTCAAGTCTGAACATATATTTTTCCATAGTTTTATCTAGTCTGTTCTTGAACGCGTTCATACTCGGAGCGCCAACGATGTAATAGGGGAGGCTGTTCCACATGCCGGCGATTCTAAGCGAAAAGAAATGTTATCGCGTGGATAAATTGCAGCGCAGTTTTTAGTTTATAGCCGTGGCCCCTGGTGTTGGTTCTTGTTTCAAATTCTTGTAATCATTCTGGGACCTTGTGTAAACCATGAGTGTGCTTGTATACTTCAATGAGGTCCCACGCAACGTCGATAACAGAGGCTTGGAAGCTTCATAATCGTTAACCTTTCTTCATATGACTTGTCCTTCAAGCCTGCAATTATCCTTGTTCCACTTCTTTGAACATTATCTACCTATTCAATTTTTGTCCTTTTCAGGTCTCGGTGACCACACAACGTTTCCAAACTCTTGATTCGGGCGCACGACAGCAACGAACAACTGCTTAATCGTTTCTGCGATGAAGGTTTAGGTTGTTTCATACATAACGCCGATAACAGATTATTTTCAAACATTATTTTCTGACATTTATTTCACTGAACATCGCGAGACAATATTAGATATAACATCTTTGAACAGAATTTCTGATACACTTATGCAATGTGGTGACGGTTAAATTGTGAGCGACGCAAATGAATTCCGGAAATTTCTATTTTCCAAACAAAATTTCTGTATATATCTGTTTCTTTTATGCTTTTTTAAAAAATCGCATCTCGCCACGTACATGAAATATTTAAAATAAAATGTTGTTGACATATTATGCCCCCCATAAAGCTTTTGTGGTCATTAACTCGATTATTTTTACGTGCAAAAATGAATATTCCATTTCCTATATCATTTTTTAATGGATTGGATTTTTAATTTGTGGTCGAGACTTAAACGCATAGATTATAGTTTTATAAATTTTCTAGATTAAACAAATTTGAAACTCGTTTTTAACCGATTAGTTACGAGTCCAAAATAGGTGGAGAAAACCGGATGATGTGTGCACTGTGCAAAGTCACTGCAAACCGTATCTTCCTGCTTCCAGATTCAAACCTCGTTACGTTCACACCGTGGTCTGGAAAGGTTGTGTTGATTGTTGTTAATGATATATTTAAAATATTTTGTTAATTGATTGTTAAAGATGCCGAAATTTGTAGGTGGACTTCCTGAGAGGTGAGTTAACTGAGTTTGATTCCATTAAGTAAGTGCATGCACTGCAGATTGCAGTCTACACTGTTCTATTCTTTCAAAAGTCATTACAAGTTACAACGAACTCTGAACGAAATTTTAAACTTACGGAGTTATGAGTAGCCGTAGGTATGAGCTGTGTATTAGATTTCAAATAACGTTTTGTAACTACTCATGCTAATGTAGTTTTAGTGGACAGTGGTAA